>NW_009724538.1:0-26436 GCF_000703405.1 Apaloderma vittatum | reverse complement strand
TATAAATGTATCTTATATATATATTTTATAGTGTATGAAAATATATGTTATCCTTGGGCCTGTTCTTCTTCAGACCAAACAGTCCCAGCTTTCTCAGCCTCTTCTTACATGGGAAACACTCCAGTCCTTTCGTCACCCTCCTGCAGATATCAGGGTGGTTTTAGTTCTGCATGACGACCAGAGTCTGCAACTGTATAGATTCTTCCAGTGACTGAGGAAGACCTCTTAGAATCATAGAATCCTAGAACAACTCAGGTTGGGAAAGACCCTTGGGATCATCGAATCCAACCATTAATCCTTCACTACAAGTTCACCCCGAAACCATATCACCCAACACCACACCTAAGTGACACTTGAACACATCCAGGGATGGCGACTCAACCACTTCCCTAGGCAGTCTGTTCCAGGGTCTGACCACTCTTTCTGTGAAGAATTTTTTCCTAATGTCCAGCCTAAACTTGCCCTGTTGCAACTTGCCACCATTGCCCCTAGTTCTGTCCCTAATTCCCTGTGAGAAGAGACCAGCACCAACCTCTCCACAATGTCCTTTCAGGTAATTGTAGAGCAGGATGAGATCCCCCCTCAGCCTCCTCTTCGTCAAACTGAACAGACCCAGCTCCCTCAATCACTCCTCATAAGGTCTGTTCTCCAGGCCCTTCACCAGCTTTGTTGCCCTCCTCTGCCCTCTCTCCAACATCTCAATATCTTTCTTATACTGAGATGACCAAAACTGAACACAATCAAGTGTAGTACCTCTTCTACCTCATCTTCTCGCTCAGGAGGTCTACAGCAGATAACCACAACAATGCCAACCATATTGATCTGCTCCCTAATCCTGACCCGCAGCTGCATAAATGGTTCAATCGTAAATCTCTGAAAAGTTCTGTTTGTGTTTGCTGAGTAAGTAAATGTTACAAGCTGCACTGAAAGCCTCTACACAAATATGTTTCGTTACTTTAGTTTGACTTTTTGGCTTCACAATTTTAGTGTCTCATTATTGGATTTGGGAAGGGAGAGGGGGCAGATGTGTCATTTCTGCCAAACTAGTGGAGCAGCCTGAGCAAAGAGATGCTTATGAATCCAGACATCTGTTCAAACAGAAATTGAGTGGTTTCTCTTGTGCAAAAAAAGTCATAAACATTTCGTTATACGACAAGCCTATTTTTTTTCCTTAATTGTCCTAGTAAATACAGAATCAAACAACATTGATCAGTAGTTCAGAGTGGTGCTCATAAAAGGTATGACCTTGCATGTATTACTGAATTTCTTTCTGCTATGCTGGGATAGCGTGTGCAAAGTCTTCTCAAATATTGACTAACTTGTTTCATGTTGCAATTTCTGGCATCTCAGTCTTACCCTTGCTTTCAGAGTTTAATTTCTATTTGCATAACTATTCTGTACAAACCCAGTCCTAGCAGAGATGCATGGAATACTGCATTCTGATATTTTTGCCAAGTTGGAAACTGACCATTCATACCACTGAGATTTTCTGGCTAAATGCACAGCCTCACTGAATTCAATGACAGAACTCCTCTCACTTCAGTAGCACTCAAATTTCACCACCTGTTTCTAGTCCACAGCAATATTTTAAGAATTCCACTGCACAAGGGAGTTCATTAAAGCCTGTTGGAAGTCTGAATAAGTTATATCAAGTGTTATTCCTTTAGATATGTGCACAAAAAATATGTGTTGTATGTTTTTGGTGGCTTTTTTTGTTGTTGTTTTTCTTTCTTTCTTCAAATATAATGCTTAAAAGCTTGTTGTAAAAGACAGAATTTAATCTTCCTGTTTCTGAGATGGTTAAAAAAAGAGTTGATGTTGAAATGTGCGTTCTATGCTTTTCTTCTGAAAAGAAATCCTCTATCCCTGAGTGCCCTGGTTCTTACTTATGTCACTCCATTTGTTTCATGTCCTCCCATCATACAAATCATGTTTTGATGCATACAGAACAGATGTTGCTTTCAAGCTGTCTCATGGATGTCTTTCAAGGGGCTTGTGAGGGAACCTGCTCCCCCGCAAACTTTCTGTGCACTTCTGGTGCATAGATTGCACACCTCAGTGCAGACTCCCATTCCTTTGTGCATGCAAAACAGGATGCTGCACTGGACTCTGTTTATATTGTATGAGAATGGCTTTTTCATTAGAGATAATGAAAGTGTGTGGGCCTTGCTCCGCTTCCAAACACCTACTGTGCTGGGTGCTGATTATGCATCCATCAGCCCACGTGGCTAGTAAATCAAAAAGATGGGACTGAGAAAAGGTAAGAGAAGAAAGAGAAGTCAAATAAAATAATCTGAGCTTAAACGGCAGCTCAGAGACAGACTGTCATCCCAGAATCTGTCTTTAACATGTGTTCTTACAACCCACCCTCTTTGCTGTGCTGTGCTTCTGTTCTTCTTGGCATTGTAGGCACCCAAATCTATGTAGACTATTTCTCTAGGAAACAGATTGTTGAACAGTAAAGATATGCTGCTGGAGCATGTTCTTCTTGCCTTGGACCCCCATGATATTTTTTATCTATTGTTTCCTGCTTTGTCTTTTTCCTGTTTCTCTCTCATCCTCACTTGTTGTTGACTGTATTTGGGTAGTTTACTGACAGATGTTTCAATTATAAAATATATTTGCCCACCATTTGCCAGTTCAGCTTTGTATAAGAACAAAGCTTTCTACTGTATATTTACACCTAATGGAATTTCACTGGCTCTGTTTTTATCTGCAAGCTGTGTCACCTTGAATTTATCATGCATTTATAGTGAAGTTCTATATGTCTGTGATGAACTTGGTTATTTTTTTTTTGTTTATACCTTGTTTCAGCATGCCTGTCTAAAAGCATTATTATGATCGTTTTTGCTACTACATGGAAATACTATAATGTTTCCACTTTAGATTCTTTCCAGGAGAGAGGCTAACCTCAGTGTGCTCTCTAAGCTGCTTCTACCTGTGCATGCCAAAAGGCTGTACATATCCTCAACAACAGTTACTGAATTCTTCATCAGAAATTTGTGATATGGAAGAGGCTTTCCTTTTAAAAGTTAAAAGTTCTCTTCCTAAAAAAATAACCTCCTTTCCACTATCTCCAGTTATCTCTCAAAAAAAAAAATCCTAACGTATTAGGAATGTAGCCCATCGTACTCTGAAATTCACAGTCCAAAGTTTAGAACTCAGTCTTGGAATCCATGGGATCATAGAATGTGCTGGGCTGGAAGGGACCATTAAAAGTCATCTGCTCCAACCACCCTCCACTGAGCAGGGACATTTTAACAGACTCTCATGGACTGTGGTATTTTTATATTTTAAACATATTTTACGGGAATTTTGGCATAGAATAATGCTCATATGAGAAACAAAATCTCCCAGACAAGGTGATCAGTCATGGTATGGATGGCAGCAGGGGTCTCTGCAGTAATGCCCCTTGCAGCATTGTCTCCACCTGGATCATGAGATACTTCCCAAACCCCAGCTATCTCAGTTCTTAAGCTCCATATGATTGTGGTTCTGTATAAGCACCCCAGCACAAGCGTGTTTCTTCATTATTGATATTCTCCACAGTTAATCTGAGCCACATGCAAAATGCATTTTAACTGTCTCTCAGCAAAATACTGTTTGATACTGCATGATCCTCCCTGTGTCAGCAGCAACAGTTTGAAATGACTATTGACAAAAGTTTTACCTCTGTGCAAACTGACCAGTTGCACAGTAGTGACCACTGAGGGTAGTCTCTGGAAGTGATCCTCCAGGCGGAGTGTTAAAAAGCCTGGGTGAGCCTCTGGAATCATCTAAAATTGTCATAATGAGGGATTCCTGCAGCAACTGGTCAGGTAGCTAACCTCAAAGGTGACCAAGAGTCCAGTCAAGAGCCCAGAGTCCAAGCGCCCAGCTTCAAGTGAGTTCATGGTCTCCAGCCAGACTATTGTCTCTCATCTGCTGATAACCTGCTGGGAAGATCCTGGGCCACCTCCAAAATAACAACTCAGGTGCACTGTATGTGTTCACAGGCACACCCTAATAACCATCTGCACCACAGTTGCACATCGCTGAACGGCAGGCTTGATTTTCATGCTTATATCTCATTTACAATTTAAATTCCAGAGGTCTTACCACAATACTTTGGTCAGAATTTTCATATTTTCTCTTTCCGTGGCTGTGCCACATCCTGATTTCATACAGGGAACATTTTAGAAGTTGTATTTAGTTGCTATTTTGAAATAGCCTGCTGGCTGTTTATGCTTTCCCCATTTCATATAAACAAGATTGTTCTCCAGAATTGCTAGGGGTAACACAGTATTCCATCTTTGTCTGACTCTGATTTAATCTTAGCTCGTTTTTCACATTTCACTCACAGATTCTCATTTGGCATATGTGATTCCTCATCCATTTTAGTCAGTATCCAGATCTCTTCCATCAATATCCATTGAAAGTTTTACATCTTCAAGGATTATACAAGCCCTTAGCAGTAGTGTTGCCTCATAGTTTATTATTATGGGTATAATGTTTTTGTGTGTGGACAAGAATGTCACATATTTCATTACAAGCTGCATTCCTCTAATATACAGGGAATCCCTTTTTGACTGACTTCCTATCATTTGCATCGTCTTTCAGATAACTCTTGCGGCATTACTCGGATTTCAAGGGATTTCACATTCAAAAAGTTTTTCTTGCAATACTTTTTTCTTGGGAGAGGGCTTTCTTCCGTGTCTGTTATTTCTAGCTGAAGAGGTAATCTAATGAGGATGGAGTGGTAGGGTTTTTTTCCCATTTTTTTTCTTTTTTCATCAAAATGAAGTTGTTGGCCAATATTGCTGGACTTAAATTGAAAAGTAGCCAATCTATTAAACATTATTGTCTCCGTCCAGATCTCTAAGGCAAAGGAGCCCAATCTTACTGTTTTTTTCTGCAGCAGATTTTGGCACCATGTTACAATCTAGGCACTTAGTCTTTATTATTTCCTTCTGTATAATTTTTTGTTTATATAAAACTTAGCCCTTTTTCTTCTACAAAGTCTTTTACAAATGCAGCAAAACAATAATTTAATAGGAAAATATTTTTCTGTTTTAAGTTTTTGCAATGCTGTGAGACTCTGGAGCATGTAAAGCCAGCTGGGTCTGCCTGTTTCTCTGCTCTTACACAGAAAGACAGTATTTTGTGCTTTTAAAGACTGGTTTCTCCATATATGGCAGAATGCAATCTCGTACAACAACCTAACCCATCTGCCCATCACACCTCCTTTGTGTCACCGTGGAGCAACAGCTCATTCTTGTTGATAAGAATTCATCCTTATGGCAAGTAAAAATGTGAGATTACTTACATCATATCGTGTATACTCCAGTAAAATGCTATGCTTTTCAGTTCTTGACTGCAAGGCTGAGTAAAATGAAAAAAAGTGAAAAAAGAAGAAAGTAGAGAAATGAGACATGGTCTTGCAGGATAACTGACATTTAAATCCTTTCTTGTGTATCATCACTGGTCTCTGAGGCCCATTTAGCTGTGGGGTCTAATGACTAAAGTGATGCTGCCCACCTGGACACTTTCCCTCAAAGCTTTTGGTGAGGATCTTGGTTTCACTGTTCTAAGGTGCTTCAAGGAAAGTGAAACTTCAACGTAATGTAATGAAAATACATCCTCGCAGTGAATATCTAAGTTCTGGATCTTACTGTACCCAAGTTTTCTTCATCTGTTTGGACTTACAGGATGCAAATGAGGCATCTGAGAACAATTCTCTTTTGATACACATGAAGACAGTTTATTCATGTTTATCTTTTTGCTCAGGGAATCAATTAAATTTCAGCTGCAGACTTAAACCAGAAACTTTTCTGAATTTATACTAGATTACATAGTAAGTTATCCCTTTACAGAAAAATATCTAGACGTCAAACATGCACCGTTACAGAACAAATGTTAGAGGTATGGACACAGTACTCAAGAAAACTCGATTCCCTTCATTCTTATCCATAACAGGCACTGAACAACATCATGACAAATTAAATAGTAATAGTATTAAGGACAAAATGATAGTCCTAGACATTTAAATAGAATTCTATCTTCTCTGTTTCCACTAGGTACTGCTAGGAAGAGCAAAGACATATTGTAAGTGTATATTTTTATGGTCTTTCATAGGTCAAAGTTATGTAGGTATTGCTTTATGTGCTCTGCTCACATGCCAAAGGGCTTAGGGTATTGTTATTCTTTTTCTTTTAAAAATTCCTCACAAAAGATACGGGCTAGTCAGAGAGTATATTTCCCCTCTTTCTCATATTCCTGAGAATGCTGTACCTGTTTGCTCTCTCAGTCATAGTAAGTACCCTCTCTCATTACTGAGATAATTAGATTTCTGATCCACAGCATTCCCTACAAAGGATTACATTTACTCTTGCTCACATCACTGATCCAAGCCTTAAGTGTCTGCGGGTCTTATGCTGAACACTGAAGTGAAGGACAGGTCGTGTGATAGTCTTCACAGAGCAGTGAATTTCACCCTTCAGTGCTTCACAGATCTCAGAGGAGTCACTTATGTTGTCTGGTAATAGCAAAGGGTCACCAGACTATCCCACCAACCATAATAAATATAGCTTGAATTAATTTTCCTATGTGTCAAACTGCTATATTGCACAACGAAAACAATTTCTAGCATGTTAATCAAGAAAAAGGAGAGTAATGCAGAGTCATCCTATGGTAACCTTCTCGACTGCAACATCTGAAAGCTGTCAGATGCCATTCTTCCTGCATGCTACTATAGCTCCCCAAGGAAAATAAGCTGCATTTGCCAGAAATAAATAAAAAATCAGTATGCAAGCTTTTTTTGATGTTATTACTGTGTTGAGCTACAAGTAAGAGAAGATGCATAATTTTGTTACTCTTTTACCCAAAGTTAAGACCGTAAAATATTTTAAGTAGCAAACATACCTTAGATAAAAAGAGAAGAAACACTGCAACAAAATTCTGGCATGTAGAAAGCAATATTTCTTATTACATTGTTTTTAACAAAACAATGACCGTACAGTTTAGGGAAAAATAGTTTATACAAGCAGAAAACTCTGAAGATTCATAAAAATTACTAATGTTTTAAATAAGTTCTACATGGAATTAAGACTAAAATATATAAAATGAACAACATACTAATCCTAAATTATTTGTTTTCCAGTATGTTGAATCTCTTATATGGATAAAGTCTGATTCAGTAGCAAGGAAATGACTGATTTGCAATAGCTTTCCTGGAGGTCCAAAGGAACATTTGCGAATTTTTTCCACTATCTTTATGTCAGGCCTATGATAATTTGAGTCCTTCATTTACATGGATGAATCGTTCTGCAGCTTTGCTTCTAATGGCAGTTGGTCCAGGCAAATGGTAGAAAAACCCTACCAACCTGTGGCTTTCACTTAAAGCACAGCAGCACGTAAGAGTACACAGGCAGAAATGGTCATGATTCTGTCTTATGTGTGTTTGGTGTTTTGCTACATATACTTGTTTCTGTTTTTTTTGAACAGTGTTCAGGCCTAAAGGTACACCTGTGTAGGAAGAATCTCATCTGAAGTAGTGCTGAGCACCCACAGATCCACCCACGAGACACTTCTGAGAAGCAATTATGGCAAAGCTTTGCATTCTTCTTACAAAGCCATACTAAATACAGTCAGCAAAAGTGTTCTTCCTGAAACGTAATTCCTCTCGTCAAAGTCCATCTTCATTCCCTGCTCTGTGCTGAATAAAATTCAAGCCTTTAACTACAACTTTTAAGGTTTCACAAATATACTTCCTTATCTTCTCTGCTCTTTTTGGTGCTACTAAATAACACCAATAATAAAAATGGTCTCGGGCATTCCCTTGAAATTTCTTTTCATTGTGTCAGAACCAAATTTCCCACTGACCCTCTCATTTGGATTCATAAACTCATATTTGTGAATCCTTCATTCCTTCTCTAGGTATATGAAATGTAAATGAGTTCATTAAAAAAAAAATCTTGCTGAGAGATACACTAAACTAAATGTTAACAGCTATGGTGGGGCAGCTGCAGTTTTAATATATCAGGATTATTTTCATTAAAACCTTCCATGCTTTCTTCTTGTTTCCCACTGTTTCCGTATGTGCTTTCTGTTCTTGTACTCACTTGTCTTCAGCTGAGACTTTTTGTTTTCTTTCCTTTTGCTCTGTGGAAAACTTAACAAAATTTAAAATATTGTTTTTCTTCAATGATTTAGTAGAATCTAACCATGCTACATAATTACAGAGGAAGAATTTGGAATATATTTTTTAAAATAAATCCATTTGCTAGTCAGGTGTGTTGTGTTTGTTGTGGGGTTTTTAAATATGTAATTCCATTTAACCTCTGTTAAACTTTCCACTCAGGTGGTCCACTGTCCACACACACACATAAATTCCTACATCATAGGGTTTATATTTCAGTTATATTTTAAAATACACACTGGATTTTGTTATGACAGATTTCCCCTTTCTCACTAAAATTTCACAGAATCACAGAATATTAGGTGTTGGAACGGACCTTGAAAAATCATCTAGTCCAACCCTAATTTGGCCTGTAAGATCAGAATCATGTTTGTCCTTTCTTCCTGTCTGAGCCAAGGATCTCTTTTTTTGCTGTTTTTGATCTAAGTTTTTGACAACTTAGATCCGCTGCCTATGTGGCGCACCGTCTTTGACAGCTGATTAGAGAGAACAAATGAAAAACCAGGCTGAAAGCCGGGATGGCTTGTTTTCAAAGCTTTACATGCTTAGCAGGCACTATGCTTATTTTTCACTAGCATCTTGTTTTGTGTTATCTCAACTGCACTGTCCATAACCATTTTTACAGGCTTTCTGGAACTAATTTTCCTGTTTGTGTATTTTTACAGCACTGTCTGCCTGTGAGAAGGCTCTCTAGGAACGTGGGAAAGGGTCGTGGATTGGGTTGCTCAAGGAAGTGGTGGAGGTCCCATCCCTGGAGACACTCGTCTGATGGGACTCTGAGCAATCTGATGCAGTTAAAGATGTCCCTGCTTACTGCAGAGGGTTGAACTAGATGACCTCTGAAGATCTCTTCCAACCCAATGCCTTTGATGACTCTATGATATGGTTATGTATATTAAAATATAATTTTTCGTGGACTCTCAATGCACATAACTTAATTTTATTTCTTCTGCCTAATCAGAGTATTGACACATGGCTACTCTAAGCATTGTCTGAATAAAAAAAAAAGAATATGGTTTGATTTATTACATGACGGAACTTAAATTCCATATGGCATATATTTATTTCTCTCTGAAATCACTTGACAAATAAAAATCCAGGAATACTGATTCTGAAGGCACGTATTTTTGCAACTGAAGGAAGATATATTTAAGAAATCCAAGAAGATATTTGTGGACAAATTCAGGACTTGATTCTTGAAATTGATGGAATATAAACACTTCCCAGAGTGTTCACTTGATTGGAGCATTAATAATTCATGAAAACTTTCTTATATTTACGTCCCACCTCTCCACGTCTTGATTATTGCTCTACTTATATCTTTAAAGATGTATCTCTGGAAGTCTGCACTGAATTTAAAAATGCTGTCCAGGTTCTTTATTTAATATCATTAAATATTTTCTTGCTCAAGTTAAAAGTATATACTCATTGTAAGGATGCAGCAAGTCCAGCTAAAATAAGAAACATTTTGTGGAGCTGTTTTAAGTATCTTATAATATGCTCAGTTATGCGTCAGCTTTCCAGAAACTGATCAGCTATTACAGATGACAAAAAAGTTGAACTGAAAGTAATTATCATGCCCTGCATGGAGGTTTTGGTAAGCAAACTTGATATAACTATGAAACCTTATTCTCCAGACATAGAGTGCTTGTGTCTAAAAGTGCTTTGGGAAGACTGTGTAGTCTTTGATCTGGTAGGCTATTAGTCCTTCTTTCATCTAGCAACAGGAATATGAAAGTTCTATACATAATAAAATAAAAAGTACTAGATTGAGATATCCTACACTCTTCTACTTTGCTACAATTTATTTTTTGTAGTTGTCTTTTATAAGCTGCTACCAGTGGATTAAATGTTTCCTTGGCCTGGAAGCAATGCTTGAAACCTGCCTGAATTGTCAAAGTTAGGCTAAATGCAAGCAAATAAACAGACAAGTAAACATTTCTAGTGAAGGAAGCTTTATATATTTACCTACTTATTTGCTTGTTCACTTAACGATTTTACACCTATAGCTGTTGACCACTAAGGAATTATGAGATAAGTAGGAGATATGGGTGGGCAAACCCGTGCTATCACAGAGCAGATATCCAAGTCTGTTTTGTGTTACTTGCCTGTTTCTGTAGGGCTGTGCACATCCGGGACTTATGTGAACTCTTCATGAGGGCTGAAGACTCCTTGTAGACCTAGAGCGCAGGTATTGCCTCTCTTCCAAGTATATTTCACAAAGTAAGAGGCTTAATGGGCTACTGGATGACTTTGTGCATTCCCTAAGTCTAGTCCCATAAATCCTGAGGAAAATAAATTCCTCAGGATGCATTTTTAATTATATATTTATTTTTTTAAAAAAACTTGTTAAATGTCCTAGGAAGAGAGCAACATGCAAAAACAATTGTTTAACACTACGATGGGGAGATAAAAGCTGTTAATTTGTTTATTCTTTTATTGTTCTACAAAACTCACTTCAAATAAACAATGCAAGGAGGAAAGTAATTAAGCTTCTCGAAGCCAGTCAAATATTAAAGTTTTCAGAAGGTGTAGCAGTGAGATTTCTTTTTGGTTTTTTTTGATTGTTGTATTTACTTTTGCTTTTGAGTGTGTGAGACTGCAAATCTGCACTACTGTCCCGACTATATGATTTCTGGCAGAGTAAAGTCTGAAAATAATGTATGCGTTTGCAAGAGGCTAAAATCAAGTCTGTTAATAATTGCCTTGGGTTGAATTGTAAAGGAAGGCATTATGCTGCCACTGGCAAGTGGACAATTTGTGCAGATGGTGGTTCAGGGATGCCACAATCCCCATGTGCAACAGGTTCACAGCAGCAGATGTTGGAGACTGAGACATCTCATCAGGAGCAACTACCCCGTGCATCACGTTGGAAATCCAGGCTGTGCTTCGTGCTCATCTGCGTTTGATGGTTTTCAACAGCTCCTTTGCCCTGGCATTAGTGACAGTGCACATTTTTTCTCCCAATGATGTATGGCTTTTAGAGGAAAATTTGTTTTGTATAAGTACACAGATGAAGCTTTTACGTCTTCTGTGTTCTCTAATAGGATAAAAGGCCCTGTGGTGAAATCCGAGAGGCAACAAGCTTCCTCGTGTCACCATAGAGCATGTAATGTAACTCAAATGACAGCAAAGACTACTCATAACATACAAAGTCTACCTTCTGCAAGGAACCCAAAGTAAAAATATTCAGAAAAAAATACTCAGTGTATGTTGTCTTTATAAGAAAGGAGACGTAATGGAACATAATATGTTTCTTACATTTCAAATTATTTTGGCTTTATTAATACATTAAATATCCCCCTTCCTTCTCTTGAAAAAATGAGAATAAAAATACAAACCTGAAAGCTATATGAACCCAAGTATTTCCTTAGGGGACAGAACACAAAAGAGGGGCATATTATAACATCACTATATGTCTGTTGCTAAATCTTTCAGGATATATCTTTGGTTAGGTGGCCCGATTTCCAGTTATATTGAATTTTCTGTATCATTCAGCAAACTTGTTTCATTTGTCAGGGACGTTAAAGCAAACAAATAAGCATAAAACCTGCTTTATGCTTTCCTAACTTCTTATGACCAGAGTGAAATGGACTTTCTTTTTTAAGTAATCAAACCCATTGTTCTGATGGTCAGGTATGGGTACTAATTCATCCAAGTGTCGTAGGTTTGAGTCTGGCAGGGTTTTGGTAGCAGGGGGAGGGTTGTAGGGTCTTCCTCCAGTTTGGGTAAGGGTTGGACCCACCTCTGACCAAGGCCAGGCCAATCAATGCCTCTGTGAACAAGGTATTTAAGAGGGGAAACCTGTTGGGCCAGTCTCTTTTTTAGAGTTTTTTCTTCTCTTTGTCTCCATGTCATCTTTTGTGTTGGGGAGGTTTTCTGTGTGGAGCGGGGGGAGGTGAGGGCAAAGCAAAGGAACTTGGTGAGGAAAGGGAGGGGAAAAAGGCACCAGATCAGAGCATTTCACCATAGTGGATAACAGGGAGATGACTGCCTGTGAACTGAGGAGATCAACAGTGGCAAAATGCCCAAGATACAGCAGCATGTGCATGACCCCATTCCATGGGCAAGAGAGACCGTGCGAATTGGAGGATACGCCTGAAGCTACTGGTGACCCCAAGGAGGATCCCACGGTGGTGGGAAGGACTCACATGGATGGGGAGATTTGCCTCACATGGGATGGACACCACAGGGCATTGGGGAAAGACTGCGAGGAGCCCTCTTCCCTGAGAAGGAAGGACTGCCATGGACAAGCAGTAATGGCCAGACAAACCAGAGCCCCCACTCCCTGTCCCGACTCGCACATCATGATGGAGGGGGAAGGAAGTATCTGGGAAGAAGGGAGGCATGGGGGGAGTATATTTAAGGTTGGATTCTACTTATTTATGTATTTTTCTTTCACCATCCTACTTTGCTTTAGCTGTTAACTGGTGGTGGTAAATTAAATTTATGTTTTCTCCCGAAGTCTACTCTGCTTTTTTTTACCATGACTATAAGTGGTGAAAAAATCCTCCCTGTCCTAATGTCAATTCTTGTGGGTTTTCGGTTGAATTTTCTTGCCCCTCGTTCACCATGGGCGTGGAGGGGTGTGAGTGAGCGTGTAGTTGTTCAGTTCTTTATTGCCAGCCCATGACAACAAGGTACTGCATACTTTCATCAGCAGAGATAATCTATCAGTGTTTTCCTTACAGTCCATTACACTTAAAAATTATTTTCATTTTACTTTTCATTAAACTGAAGTGGTGATTTGAAAAAGCTTTTTAACAAGGAGAATAGACACGTTAAATTAGAAATAGGTAACATAGGCTTCTGGAGTGAATGTATATGTGTATGCATTAAAGCATATATGTGTATGTCGGCATGCGTATGCATAAAAAAGTAAAGAAGAGATACATAATTTGATGAAGGAAGTTAGTAAACAAACATGTCAAGGGGATTTAAAAGTTTACAAAGGTGCTGTCAGTTGGCCAACATGCTGTTATTTTTCCATATCTGATTTAGTGAGGATTATAAAATTAATCCTGTAAAAAGGATTTTAAGCTAAATCACTGAAAGGAACAGAGGAGAAAATAATCCAGACTGGAAATTTTAAGGTAGATGGAATGACAGGTTGCCTTCCCACCCTTATGTGTGACCTTCTGATGGTCCATGGACGAACTATACCACACTGCTAGCTTGCTGTTTTATGTGATGACTTATGAAGTGGCTGGAAATTTCTTAGCTGGAAAGATCGCTGGTCCTCATAAGCCCTGGTCCTCCTGGAGGACTTCAACCACCCCAGTATCTATAGGAGGGACAACACATCAGGGCAGAAGCAATCCAGGAGTTTCCTGTAATGTGTTGATGATAATTTCATCCTCTAAGTGACAAAAGAGCCAACGAGGAGAGGTGCTGTGCTCAATATTGTTCGTGCTAACAAGAAGGGGCTGGTGGTGAGCGTTACGCTCAAGAGCAGCCTTGGCTACGGTGACCATGAGAATGTGGATTTCAAGATTATTTGGGCAGTAAGGAGGGCACACAACAAGCTCACTACCCTGGACTTCAGGAGAGAAGACTGGCTCTTAAGGGTCTTGCTTGCAGAGTATCATGACATAGAGCTCTAGAGTGAAGAGGGGCTGAAGGAAGCTGGTGAGTATTCCAGGATTATCTCCTCCAAGCTTAACAGCAATGCATCCCTGCAAAGAAAGCCAGGCAAATATGCCAGAAGACCTCCATGGATGAACAAGGGACTCCTGAACAAATTCAGGAACAAAAAGGAAGCCTGTATAAGTTGGAAGCAATGACAGGTAACCTGGGAGGAACACAGAGAGATTGTTGAAGCAACCAGGGTTCAAGTTTGGAAAGCTGAAGGCCTCTGGCCAGAGATGTCAAGAGTAAGAATAAAAGATTCTATAGCTACTTTGCTAACAAAAGGAAGACCAGGAAAAATACGGGCGCTCTCCAGAAGGAAACAGGAGACCTGGGATGTGGGGAGGGATGAGGTGTTCAGTGAGTTCCTTGCCTCAGTCTTCACCAGCAAGTGCTCCAGCTGCACTGCCACAGTTACAGAAGGCAAAGGCAGGGACTGGGAGAATGAAGAACTGCCCACTGTAGGAGAAAATCAGGGTCAAGACTGTCTAAGGAATCTGAAGGTGTGCAAGTCTGTGGAACCTGAATATTTGCATCCATGGATCCTGAGGCAACTGGCAGATGAACTTCCTAAGCCTATATGTTTGAAAAGTCATGGCAGTCTGGTGATGTTCCCATAGACAGGAGAAGAGGAAACCTAACACTCATTTTTGAAATGGGAAGAAAAGAAGACCCAGGGAACTACACCAGTCAGTCTCACTGGTGTGCCTGGCAAGATTAGGGAGAAGATCACAGAGCTGGAGCATGTTCTTTATGAAAACAGGCTGAGAGAGCTGTGGCTGTTCACTTTGGAGGAGAGAAGGCTCCGGAGAGACCTTACAGTGACCTTACAGGACTTAAAACCTGCAGGAAAGATGGAGAGACTTTTGATCAGGGATTGTAGTAAGAGGGGTAATGGTTTCAAATTGAAAGAGCAGATTGGGGGAATATCCTCAACACATGGGGATGGATGTGAAACTTTCTTCCCTCCTCACTACTACCTCAGTGGGCTCCAAATTTTAACTTCCGTGTCTTACAGGAACCATTTCCCATATTTCATTCGGCTTATATGGGCATGTAATTTGCCATCTTCATTTCCACCCTTCGCTAAGAGAAATTAACTTTTTTTCAGATACTTTTCTCATCTAGCAGATTCTTTCATTTACTTTGCTTGCAGAGTAGATTTTTTTTAACTACAGCCACATCTTTGCAAATAATTGTATTTGAGGATGTCTGGAAATTTCTGTCTTTCTGTTGAAAACTTTGTTACTGTCAGTATTTTTCTAAAGAGTAAGAAATGCATTGATGACATTGTCAGCATCCTTATGAATAGCTTGAATAGATATTCCAGTCACGTATCACTGAAGGACTATAGTCAGGTGGTGTTTTTACCTTCGCTGAGAGAAGTCAGGGTCATACCAAAGAGCTTTGGCCCTCTTAAAGAGGTTACAGCTCCCTCATAGACTGAGAAAATGTAGCAACAGAATATTGCTAGTCATTCATGTAAAAGCCTGTCTTCTATGAGCTGTTGGGAGTCACAGCAAGGAGGTATATAAGCAAGGAGGTATATAGCCTATATGTGCTAACTCCGGAAATCAGTGTATCTGTGTGTATACCAGGTGTCCCGGTTTGAGCTAAAAAACCCCAATTCTGTTTAGTGACTTTTACTTTCTAGTTTAGTCTCTTATAATGGGCTGCACTTTCTGGAGTTGGCAGCATGTTTCTGCAGATAGTGTGTGCTGCTGGCAGTGATAACACCTGATGTTACAGTCACTGCCTGGGACTGGGATGCAGAAAGGCTCTGGCTGAGACTTATTCCTGTAGTGCCCAAGGCCACTGCTGGCTCCTGTGTGCCATGCTGGGGATGCCGGGTAGTAAAGGGGGGGTCACAAGGAAGTAAAAGGTGGCACCTCCGGGGGGTAATAGGACAGTTGACCAACGAGAGTATTCCATCCCATATACGTCATATTTAGTATAAATTGAGTGATCACGAGAGTTTCTGTCCCTTTTCTGCAATGGCTGGGGGCCAGGGGGGACTCCACCTGACCAAACCCGGCCCCCTGTACCACGTTCCGGCTGCCGCCGCTGAGCCTGGGGCGTCCCCAGTGCCCCCTGCTCTGCAGCACCAGTGGGGATTGATACTGATGGGTGGGGGCAGTTGGGTTCAATATTGTTTTTTATATGCCTATGTATATAATTCACTATTTTTATTATTTTCTTATTCATTAAAGTGCTTCTATTTTTTTTCCCCAGTCTGTAAGTCTCTCTGCCTCATTCCCTTTGCCTTCCCACTTTGGTTGAGGGAAAAGGGGATTAGAGAGCATTTGTTCTCATTTAGTGGCCGGCCCAGCCCTAACCTGCAACATCAGGTAATACAACAAGATAAGAGGGAGAATCTGCGCTCCCTGTTTGCATCTCTCACAACGTATGTGCCCCAGATTTTATAAAGACGACAGCCACTTGTGTGTTTGTTGCAGGACCTTGTTGTCAAATTCAAGTAAAGCATAGGTATTGCTTTCCAGGAGCAATACGATTGCTCAGGTCTCTAAATGTTCTTGAATAAGACCCAAACGGATGAAAGCAAACCCCTCCAACATGAACACATTCCACGGAAAATAAAACATTTTGTTAGTGCAATTGAATACCACGCTAAAATTTGAGCAGTACAGCATGTTTCTGGCTAGGTTTTCCTACACGGAAACCTTATCCTCAAAGGTTATCACTGGGCATTTCTCTCTTGTGAAGGTTTTTTTTTGTGCTTGAACTTCCCCCAGGACTACTGGCAGCAGCTACTGTTTATGCTTGTGTCTTACTAGCTTTTAGGAAAAGGGCAGCTGTAATATTAGTGCTGGGAACTCCAAACTGCCAGTTGCACAGCAAAAAAAAGACAGGACGTGAGTGGATGTCAGAGACACTTGGCAACTGTCTTGAACGACACCATGGGAATGCTCATGTCAGTGGTGAGTATGCTTTGTGAAAAAGTTGATGGTGAGGGCTGGGTAGGTGTTGGTTTCGTATGGGTTTGTTATTCCTAAGCTCAGCTTGTAAAGCCATCAGGCTGAATCAATTTCTTTTTTTATGATGCTTTTCCTGCCCTCTGCATCAGAAAAAAAATCTGCCTTGTTAATACCAGAGTAAGTTGCTGTATTATTTATTATGCACCCAAAATTCAGCCTGGTTAAGAAAATTCCACAATTATTGCAGCTTGATCTGTGTTTTTATGATGTTCTTTTAACCCTGGGCATTTCAGAGGCATAGCAGAGGTATTGGCAGTGTCTCTTGGAACAGTGTTACACCCTGCTTGGAGATGAAAGGCATTAGTGGGACTGTGTGTAGATTTAAAATAAAAAGACTGCTATAGACTTTATTAAAACAGTGGATTGTGCCAAGCCCAGACCCTGAGGCTCAAGAGAAAAATGTGATCAAACCTCTCTAGGCATAAACAAGTTACTGAAGATAATATTTGGAGTTGCCTAAAGCCTGGTAGGTCAGAGCTAACACGGCACATTAAGCAAGGATTTTCCTCAATCCTCCCTCCTCAATTTTCTCAACAGGACAGAGAAGCCATTAGTTGGAATTTATTTTTTATTTTTTTTGATAAAAAAGCCAGAATAGAGAATTCTAAATTAGAGCTTGAAAGGAATTTTATTTTTTTCACTGATTAATTCCATCAGAAAAAATATTCTATTGATGTATTCTGAAATGGATAGACTTTGAAATGTTCTGTATGTTCACTGTGTAGATTTCAACCCCATAGGTATCCAGCAGGTGGTTGTGGTATAGGTCTGAGATGTTTTTTTTTCGTTTTTTCCCTAATTTGTCCTTCAGGAGTTTTGATATGTGCAGTGGTGGAGGTGGGCTGGCTGTCAGAATAGATGATTAATTTGCTTTCTTTTTCATTGCTTGCTTCAATACTTTGCGGGCATTGTTTTATTTTTCAGGAGGGCAGGCATCTCTGAGTAATTTATTTATCATATAGGTACTACTGAGATTTAAACATACCGCCTAGGTGTGTATGTGCATGCTTCATCTGAGGAACTGAACACATCAGTGATATGGCAGTGACATCAGCAGCAGTAACAGAGAATGCTGCTCTTATACCTATGGTAAAAGCACACACTTTTAACAGTTTAAAAACATTTTCAAATAAAGATTCAATAAACTATGGTAAACCGTAGGACTCTGCTGGTCACTTTGCTATTGATTTTGCTAGGAAGAATCTCAGACAGTTTTCTAACGGTGGCAGTTTAAAACCTTGGAAAGAGGCACATTTGGAGGGCTGTGCTGAAGGTATTGACTTCACCACCTAAGCCTGTCATTTGGACCTTTAATGAAGTGAAGCTGTTGAAAACAGACCAGGCAGGGGTCACTGAAAAGCCTGCCTTTAAATCGTTCGTGGGCTTTGTTTGATTTCAAAATCCATCTCCATCCACAACAGATGTATCCGGGCTGACTGTCAAAATTTCTTCATAGCTGGAAAAAGCTTCCGTTACCAGAAGCGTTTCATCAATGATATTTACAATTGACACCTTTCTGAGAATTTATTTATTTAAAACATGTTTAACAGTGCATGAAAATTAGTTCAGCAAGAAAGCAAAACTGATCAAGTCAGCCTTCCGTTTCAGCTACCAGCATCTCCCAAGCCTCTGAGAGAGGTCTTCTTTTGGAAGCAGAACAGCTGAACAGAACTACGGTGTGTCCTGCTAGGGATGGCGAAAACTGCAGCAGTGTCACCAGGCCCATGAGGGAAATGCAGCACTCCTCTACTATGCTTTGACTTACTCTGCAGTGAAAATTATTTCTTATTAGGAAATATATTGAATACATATATTTCCATCCCAACTGAGAAACTGTAGGAACCAGTACACTCTTCAGAGGGAAATTTTAAAATTTTTTTTTTTTTGGAGAATTGTGCCTGCTGTCTCTCTTATCACTGGCAAGTGGCAGGAGAAAGAGCCTTTATCTACTCTGAGTTTTTTGTGGGTATAGCTGCAAATATCGGTTCGCTTTTTCTTACAACTGTTTTTTTTTCAGGGCCAGCCTCAGCAATCAGAATCACAACTCTGTTACTTTGTGCAAAAAAATACCTTAAAGAAATCTAGTACCTATCAGATATTTTTAAATAAATTTTTCCTTTTATTAATTTACTTTTTGAGCCATTTTAATCTGGAAATTAACAATTGCAAGATCATTTTTTTTTTTTAGATATCCAATAAATCATCTGTAGAAGAGCTTTCATAACCTGTCAGATGCTTCTGTCTGTCTAGATCTTACAGATCTAGACTTGGAAAAAGAAAGTAGTTGTAACCTTCTGTTTATTTAGGAAACCTTTAAGGATAGCAACAACTTATTGCTTTCCAGACTGTAGGAATTATGGGCTTTTAAACCCCACAGAACTGAATGAAAATTTTTAAATTATCCACCCTGTTTGTAAATAGCCTGATAAGGCCTATTGGTTTTGTTGGAAGTCTTTAAGGGGGCATGTCTGTGGTTTTAGGTGCTGAACACACTCCTACAAAGAGACAGCCTGGTCATGAGGAGTTGTAGTTGTTTAACTCCAGCCAGAAACTAAGCCCCACACAGCTGCTCAAGGGGTTTAGTTCCACCTCCCCAACAGAGTCTGGATGGGAGAGTCAGAAGGGTTGGATAAAAACATTTTAATAACAGAAATAACATAAAATAAACCAATGCAATAATAAAATAATAAAAATAAATTAAATAAAATAAACCAAATTAAAATAATAATAAAAATTTGTAGTAATAGTAAGAATAATAATTGTAATCAAAACTGTACTGAAAAGGAAAGTAACAAACAGGGAGGGAGATCAAACCCAGGAAAAACAAGTTTATTTTATTAAAAATAATCACTCACCACCTGATGCCTCACTCACCTGATGCCCAGTCTGTTCCTGAGCCACAGCCCCCCAGCCAGCTTTCCTCCTAGTTTATATGCTGACCATGACATCATATGGTCTGGAATATCCTTTTGGTAGCTGAAGTCAGCTGTCCTGTCTGTGTCCTCTCCCCAGCAACAGGCACTGCAGCTACTCCAGCCCCCAGGACAGGAATTTATTGACGTAGGCTTTACAACAGAAAGACAAATGGGGATGATAAATGTTGTTATTTGCACTTTTCACCGTAGGAGACCAAGGCAGAGACAGTAAACATCTTCCTGGCATATAGACTCAGTTAACCCTCTTCTTCAGAGGTCACCATCTCCTGCCTGTCTTGTTTCAAATGGCAAGTGCCAGGTGCAGCAGAAACTGTGGGATCCATCCAGGCAATTGGTAACCTGAGCTGGAGGGAGATGAGCAGCTTCCTGGTTCCAGGGAAATTCACTGAGCAAATTCACCGGTTATGCCTTCCTAACCTCAAACTTTGAGTTGTTTGTCAAAGTGCTTTCGAAAGATGGAGCTCAGTGAATAAGGCAGGAAAGAAGTTCTGCTAGTCCTTTCATTATTTTCAAAGGTGAGTCTGAGATTCTAGAGGCTTCAAAACAAACCCTGCCTTCTGGTAGAGTCCTCAATGTCAATGAAACTTTGGATTCTTTGGGAGACACTCCTATTGCAAAGCGGGGATGATGAGAAAAATATGTTAGCAAAGCTGATACATAACTCTGATCAAGACTGTAAGAATAGCTAAAGAAATTACGCTGTTAAAAAAAACAAAGTAAATCCTGAAGCTCATGCATCCTGCTGTTTGTGCATTTTGCTCACTTTTCTTTTTTCTGTAGTTCCTTTGTGAAACACACCACCACCACCTACTTCTGTTATTGTTAACTTTTCATTGCTGCAAAGCTCTTTTTGTCTGTTGCTGTGACATTACTACCCAAGCTTGAGCTTTCCCATACAATTGCATCATTGTTCTACAGTACAAAAATGTTGGAACAATAAAAAACACTTTTGAAACAGAAGCGGAAATGATAATATAGAACAAGCTTGCTGATACCCTGCAGCCTATTTAATTAACAAAGTCGATCACTTCTTGGAAAGGATAGAGTGATTTGATAGAATTCAGGGAGAGAACACATCCTTTTCAGGACAGGAATGATTCCTTTCTGACACTCACACTGCTTTTTCAAATTAGTCTCACAGCTATGCCATTCTCCACAGAGGAGAGAAAATTTTGTGGTTTTTTTCCTATATATTTAGAACCTCAGTGTTTCCAGAATAATGAATGACTTTATGGCAGACTCCTCTCACAGGACAAGGCCTTGCTCATTGAACTACTAGTTGATGACGAAATGAATTAATTAGTTAAAAATGGTAAATACTTGCTGTTTCAAAATATGTTTTAAAGATAAAGATTTCACCATTATAGATCCAAATATACATGCAAATATTATCAAGATTCTTTAAACGGACTTTCCAAGTTAGAAATATGGTATCTGTTTCTATATATAATCCATCTAGTTTTTGATTTGGAAGAGTTTTGAATTAAAAAGTGTATTTAGCAACAAAAATGTGTATTCTTGGGGGCCAGTTAGCTCAGTCGGTTAGAGCGTGGTGCTGACAACACCAACAGGGTTCAATCCCCGTTTGGTCCCCATGTGTTGCCTGATCTAGTTGAGAGGCGTCCCTGCCCATGACAGGGAGGTTGGATTAAGTGATCTCTAAGGTCCCTTCCAGCCTAGGCCATTCTATTGTTCTATGATTCTTATTCAAATAATAACGGTGATGGCCAGTTTTTCAAAAGTCCTTAACACCTGCTGAAACAATTGAACTCTAGACCCTAAAGACAGCTACAAACTTATTGTCGTGAATTCCTCTTTCTGTTTCAGTAGGATGGTCAGATTCATGTGGGTCCGTCAGATTTGCAAAAGTGCATAGATATTAGGCCAACCACTACAGCAGCCAATTTTTACATGGAACATGTTATCCATTGCAAAATACAGGTAACCAAAAAAATTCACCAAGACCCATTCAAATGAAGCCCCTGCGACCCCAAATTTGCTGTATCCCTTTCGCCCTGAGGCAAGCTCTTTATACTACTCATGACTGCATGAACTGAGGATTAAAAATCCAGTTTTATATCTTCTGTTGGCCTCACAAACATAGAGCTGAAATGCGAAGAACAGCTGACATTTATGTATTTATATGCAATGGAGTTTGTCTTGTCAGTTTCAAAAATAAGGTTACCAATATATAGAATATCACAGTTAATATTCTAGAAGCTTAAACAGCTCTTGAGAACAAAGAATGAGATCTGCATAAACTCTCCACGTCTTAAAACATAGATTTCAGAAAGCAACGTTAACTTTTTTGCAGATATATACATATTATTTATTTTATTTTATTTTTCTCTTTGAATGGACAGGCATGCTTGTCTATGCTGATACAACACAGAGATCTACCAATCATTTCACCACTGAGCTGAATAAACTCAGCCTCATTCTTTTTGTTGTCTGGTACATGCAGTACTAAGCAGCCACTCTTCCTCAGAAGCCAAAATATTGGCGGTGGCAGGACTGCGCAATTGCAGGGATTGCCAGGAGGCGGAAAATAAAAAAGTTCTTTGGGTGTAACAATCTGCCTTGCAGAAGAATCAGACCTCCCACTTTAGAAATTGGAAAAGTAAATCGACGTAGTGCTTTCCAAGCAAACTCAGATAAAAATTATATCTCATGAGGGATGTTTGAAACTCTTTGAGATTTCTCCTCTGGATAGGTGGCAGACCTGCCAAAACCCACCAGTGTCAGGAACAAAAGCAGGCTGTCTGGCTCTAAGGAAGTGGGATCACATGTGGTTAGCGTGGCTGGGAAAAGTCATGACCAAGTTCATGTCCTCCACATGCACCTAGGTGCTGCCAATTCCTGTGCTCTCACCCACCTCCCTTGGGGGCTGCAGCACGGGTTGTCCATGGGACGAACTTAGAGGAGTGACAGCCAAGTCCCTGAGTATCCAAGTCTCCTGTTAAGCGCATTCCTAAAGGTTGCTTGGATTTACTTTGCTCTGAACATCAGCCAGGTTTGTCATACGTCTGAGTGCTAGCTCAGTTTGTGGTGACATTTCTGTTTCTGGAGGGGAAAACTGGAGATGTGAGGATCCACCACTGTACTAGATGAGCAACAGAGAAAGAGGCACACAGCATCCCTTCCTGCTAGGTACCATTTGCAGTTTTTTGGTTCAGTCTGGGAAGGTTCAGGCTTCCATTTGGATGACCCAGACCACTTCTGCCCACCCAAGTGACAACCACATGTTGTACAGCTTGCAGAAGGTCTCAGAGAGCAGCCGTCTGCTGCCAGTGAGCAGTGAGCAGCCTGTCATGTCAGCTACGGGAGGTCTCTGGCACAAAGGCAGGTAGCTTAAAAGCAGCCAGAGGTCTGCAGCCTTGACCCTGCTGTGCTGTCTTGAGGATAGGGAAAAAGAAAGCAAAGTGCTAAGATTTTCAAAGCTAATGAAATAGTGAGAGATAAGTTTGGCTGGTCCCTCATAATAGCATGTCATATTAGAGCACAAATAACCCTTACCTGTGACATTGGTTTAAAAAGGATTTAGCTTTGCAGAAGTTGTGAAATCTTTATAATCTTCTAATAAAGCTGTTTCCCAGACTTTAGGCTTTTTGCTCCAAGAAAACCCCCAAACACTTGTAAAATATTCTGTCAAAGTCTTCCTGCAACATTGCTTTTACTGGTCCAGAGCCTACAGTCTTCTTTATTGAATTTTGAATAAACAATATATTTTTAATTGTTTACCTCTCAGCACTGCAGGTTGGTTTTATCCTATGGCAAGAAAGCAAAGCGGAGATTCATAAAACAGTAGAATTAATGGTGTACTAATACACTGCATTTTTCACTCTGAAAACTCCAGTTCTAGCTCTGTATGCTTGTATGGCCACTTATTCCACATAGAGGAATGAGAAAAATGAAAAAATCTGAGCAGATCGGTGTGCTTATGGGCACTTCTAAGGTCCAAGAGCATAAATCTTCAGTTGTGAAAACAGGACTCAGTCGATCTTTGCCCCATAGTTTGTGATACTGATAAAATCAGGCCTTTTAGTGTACAGATATTCACAGACAGGAAAATTTTCCCTCAAATATGGACTGAGGATTATTTTTCTTTCTTGTTTCCTGTTTCTTGTCTGTGTCTTTCATTCTAGCTTGTTAGTTCTGTTTAAAAGGTAGTGTTAGTGTTGGTGAGCTTTGAAAGCATGAAGGCTGCTGGCTTCCAGTGTTGTCTCCTGTGCAAGTGCGAAGGGGCATCCCACATTGCCAGAAGACTTGCAGGTGTTTCTTTCCTTCTTCTGCTTTACCCTAAAGCTTTATGCAGGAGAGGTGGTGGAGGTACAAATAGCTTCATGAAGTACACGACAATGATTAATGGAGCTCTAGCTTACTAGGCTGTGGGAGATGTCCAACTAATTAAGTTTTCTCCAAGACTTCCTTGCTATTTTGCTCCCACATTTGCAATTTGTGTGGTACGCTTGGCACTCTAAGTGTTGTATGAGATAGCCATTAACTACAGTGACTGACCTATGAAAAGCTAGTATGTTTCCTATCCAGCATGACTACTGTCTTTTGCACTTACTTGATTTCTGTCTTTGGGGCTAAAGGGTATAAAAGCTGTCATGTTTAGCTGGAAAACAAATTTCTCATGACCTACTGTAACGCCCAGTCCAAGGCATTGTGCATCTGAGAACGTCATTAATATTTCTGGGTAACTTTGGAGAACTGTGTTCTGCTGCACTCCAACCACAGTCCACAACTCGGTTAGTTTCCCTAGAAGATGGATTCAGAAGAAAAAACAAATCAAAAGTTAAAGCAATGTCAAAGAGACTTGGCTGATCATTTTTGAAGTGACTCACTTCCTTTTTTAATTTTTTTTTTTTTCAAAGTTAACTTTAATTTCATTTAGATATTTCATCTTGTTAAAATACACTTTCTTGAAAAAAGATGATAAAACCTCACTCTGCCATGTGAAAACTTCTAAGCAGCAACCATTGATTAGGAAACAATAGTTTAGTGAGTTTGAAAATTTATCTTTATGTCTGTGCTTGTAAGTTCATGAAAATAACACTTGCTTTCCCTATTATTGAGCAGTAATGTATTTTTCAGTTTTAGTAAGTTTTTTTTTTTTTGAGGAAGAATGCAGTACTGTAGCTTCAGTGTGAATGAGCGCTGCCATCTAAAAAAGCTGCTATTCACAGATTCCATTTTATCTTCAGATACTGAGCTGAAAAGATAAAGAACAAGAGAATTTGAGTACATATTTTTGAACTGGCTTGCTTAAGAAAAGACAGGCAATTTTCAAAAGAGATGAAATCATTCAAAGAGAGTACAGCTACCCATTTTGTTTTCCATAGAGAAAGCAATACCTTCTTCATACAGGAGCAATCCAGCATACAGAAAGAGACTCTGAGCCCTGAATGCTTTGAACTGCACTATGATAGCAGAAAGATGCTTATAAAGGTAGCCTGGGGCATGAACTTTCACAATGAACTGCTAAGGCCAGCTCTATGAAAACACGGGCAGATGAGCAAGGCAGAGTTTTACAAGAATCTGTAACATGCAAAGGATTTACATTTGAGCTAAAACAAATTATCCGTCTGTGGAATATGTGCATTTGAAGTTGGGTTCTCATTGAGGTGTTATCTAAT
Source organism: Apaloderma vittatum (assembly GCF_000703405.1). Lineage (NCBI taxonomy): Eukaryota > Metazoa > Chordata > Aves > Trogoniformes > Trogonidae > Apaloderma > Apaloderma vittatum. The sequence goes on along the minus strand of NW_009724538.1, from coordinate 1,058 downwards.
TTAGTTAATTGTGACTTTTTACCCTTAGTGTTTGACTAAACAGTGTCCCGTTATGTCTGTTCTTTGGGTAGACAGAGAATGCTGTGTTTTTATAGTAATTCTCCAGACTTTGCTTTTTGCCTGCTGTTAGTGCTATGTACCTTTTGCTGAAGCTGTGGATGTAGCTGTGTATAAGCTAAAATGCACAATCCTTGTGTTTTGCAAAGAAAAAGCGAATGACGAGGGAGCTATGCACCAAACTTCAATCTTGTGTTCATTTATCAGTCTCCCAGTCTGCAGAGACTTTTCATGCAGAAAAAAACTGTACAAGTCCTTCATTTTTAAGAGGAAAGAGAGCTGATTTACATTTAACTCAAGTGTGAATTTCCTTTAATTTCCAAGAGGGCATTTTAATTCAGTCAATTGACTATAAAGTAAAATGAATATAAGAAGAAAAATAGGAATCTATGCTTTTTGTTTAAAAAGAAGCTGTATTAAGAAAAAAAAAAACAGGTTATTTAAGCCAAACCAACTTATGTCTGGACAGCAGGACAAATAAATCTCATCTGCTACAAAAATAAAGATATGTGGCCAGAAAGTGTTCACTAAGAATGCTGAATGCATTGAAACACATAAATATAGGAAGAGGTTATACAACATATCCTTCTCTATTTAAAAGAGTGAAACTTCAGTTCTGCAAAAGCTTAAAGGAGCAGGAGACATCATGAGATTTTTTTAGTTGACTTACATCTCAATAACTCCTATGGTTTTTCAAATTGATGGTCCATTGTTGATTATTTTTTGAAAGTGTCAAGTTTAAAAGCAAAAGAACACCATTTTTAAATAGATATATTGTATGAAGAACAGAGGCTTTCTGAAAGCATAGGAGGATGGCATTTTGTTGAGGGTTAGGAATAGGTTGGCCTCTGAACACGGGCAGATGCTCTCTAACCCCTCTTCCTCCCCAGATGGAAAGGGAAATGGAATAAGGCAGAGAGATTTTGCAGACTGGAAAACTAAAAGGGTTTTAATAAAACAATAAGGGAACTAACAAGGAAATAATAAAAATAATGAAATAT
>NW_009724537.1:60670-62796 GCF_000703405.1 Apaloderma vittatum | reverse complement strand
GCTTGGGCCGCTGGCGCTTTGCCTTCGTGCTTTTTTTTCCTCCGTTTGCCTTCTTTCAAACTCGGCTTCCGCTGCGTGTGTGCCCGTGGTGCGGGGGGAAAGCGCAGCTGCTGCAGCAGCCGCCGAGTCCAGCCGGTGCTCCTGGCGGGGGGTTCTGTCGCTTTCTCTTCTGAGTTTGGAGGCTGGGGGAGGGATGTGCTTCAGGGTACGTAACCGCCAAGTTTATCTGGCCGCGGAGCGCTGTGCTGGCTGACAGTGTGTCTGAGCTTCTTGTCCTTTAAGTTACTTCAGCCTTTGTTGCTTGGGTCCAGACTTTAGTGTACTTGGTTAGAGGGAATTCCTGTTGAGTATATCTCTGTATCTGACACGTCAATCGGAGCTGTTAAAATACTAACCTTTAAACCTAGGAACTTTCTTGGCATTTGGACTTGGAAACAAATATAGGAGAGGTATGATGAGTTATGGGAGGAGGAGGCAGTTTCCTGTTGGCTAGTGCTTTTCTTTCGAAGTTGTGTGTTGTTGGTGAAATGCTAGTATTTAACTCGCGATCTCTCTCAGTAGAAAAATGTGGTCATACTAGGTGTGTTGTGACCAGTTTTGAGCAGGTGAGGTAGAAGGTAATTTGCAAGTCCACCAGGTCTAGATGCTGTGACAAGTTAAAGTAGGAACTGCCTTGTTAAAAATAAAAAGTGAGTTAGTGAATGAAATCTTGGAGGAAAAACTCTGTATGGGTGCAGTCGCAGAGACTGAGAGCTCTGGAGTCAGGCATTTGCTTTGTTAAAAAGCAATTTGTAAGATTGCAGTGTGAGACACTTCATCTTAAGAAATAGCTAATGTAGAAGATGAGGTTACAGCCCTGCATGGTTAGTTTTTAATTCATGTTACATCTTAGAAAAGGTAGCTCCAAGGCTTTTTGTTTGAAAACTTTAGACTGCTGGCAAGGAAACCGCAGGCTGAGAGAAACTGCCTTTAAAACCAAAGCTAATGCGACAACGACTAGATAAAACTTTGAACTAAGCAAATTTTCTTTGTAAAGACCGTGACTCTATTCAGAGTCCCACTAACTGAATATGGGGAGAGGAGATTCCTTTCAGTCTCAAATGTAGCTCTCTTTTTGCCTTTTTTTTTCACTTTTATTATTTTCTTTTAAGAACTACTGCTCTTCTGTTTTGACAGAATAGTCTAATTTGTACTGCCTTGCTGAGAAAGCTGTACATAAAAGTGTGGTGAGCTGTATCCTGCATGTGCAGGAGACTTTCGAAGGGGGACTGATCTGTAGTGTACATAGGTCTTTCAGCAACTGATAAATCTGGACCAGCATTTGAGTCTCCTGTGGCTCTTAAAGCAGCACTTTAGCTTCAGTTGCCCTCACTATGAGGTAAACTTCAGCATTACTTAAACTTTTTTTTCCTTTTCCTGTGCAAAGGGAAAAGACAGGGAAAAGCAAGCTGCTTTGGGCTTTTGTTGAGGTCAGAGAAATTCTCTTGCTTCATAGCTCTGGACAAGTTAAAGATGCCACAACAAGTGCCAACTTCCCTGAGAATAAGTAGGGAGATTAGTCACAAGTTAAAGCAGATTGAATCATATTTGGCTGTTTTCCCTCTTTCCACCCTCTGCAGTTTAAGTGTTGTCTAGACGTAAACTAAACAGGCAGAACCATGGTGGTCATCTTAGCTCTTTAACATCTTTTAAGCTCTTTTTCAGAATAAAAAGCAGTAAGTGTTGCATTGCTGTAGGACACAAATAAGCAGAACTTGCCTAAAAAGTCTTAGGTAATCGTAATCTGAATTCTGAGCATGGCTCACTGGTGTGTAGGAGGGAGTTTCTAAGCTAGCTTCAGATGACTTGTTGCTGGCAGACAACCCTGTGTATTTGAAAAACAAGGTATACAGAAAGACTTAGAACAGTGGAAGGTTTTATATTACTTTTAAAACTTCTTCACATAATCAATTCCAAGATCATAGTGTTGCTCTGATGCATGTGCGCAGCAATAACTGTAGTTACTTTTAAGTTGGTTTATAGCAACAAAGGCAAAAGGATCCCTCAAGAACTTTACTTGTAGCTGGCTCTCAAGGCTGGATGCATTTTACAGTAAGCTAATAACCTTTTTTTTCCAAATGTTATTT
>NW_009724537.1:49642-60639 GCF_000703405.1 Apaloderma vittatum | reverse complement strand
GAATGGAACAGTTAATCTTTTTGGATATGGTAATTTAGATGCACCTATTGCTTAAAGACTTGCTTTATTACATCCAACATTGCTAATCTTTCTCCTGTTCATTCCTTCTATTGATCCTGTATTTTCAGAATGGAGTCTGGTAATGGTTGTGGTCAGCAAGTAATACCATAAATCTGTGTGTTTCTTGGCATGTGTATGCCAGTCCTGTTAGGGTTGATTGGTTTAACACGTGGTGCAAACCAGCTGAAGAAATTAGCGGTAGAGTTCAGCTAGCCTTTCATCCTTGATCCTCCGTGTGCCTTCTGAGCACATGGGAGTGAGCTCTGTACCCTATGTGATGGAGAAGGATGTATGTGTGAAAGTATCCAGATCTGTAATTTAGATACTTTTTCTCATATATATTTATACACTTAACCTGTCCTTGTTGGAAGTGTGGCAAAAGGAAAAGTGTAGATAATGAAGGAATTGGGGTGTAGAGAAAGAGAAATATCTGCTTGAGGCTTGGATCTGTGCCTTGGCAGCACGCATACAAAAATACCGCTTTCTAGATCTATCCTGTTTGGATATTTGTATTCAGTAACAGACTCAACTCTGCTCGTTGATCTGCTTATCTGTTGTAAGAGCTGATCCCTGTTTTTACTCTAATCCAAAACTCAAGTTGGGAGAAGAAAATATGCCACAATGCGGGGAAACTAGAGCTGGGTTTTAAAATACAGTGGTAGAGTTGGGAAAAATACCCTAAATGAAGAGGCAAGTGTTGTGCATCAGTGTTGCAAGGGGGATGGGAAAAGAGGAGGCTGCTAAAACACTTCCCCTAGTCGGAATGCTGTTTCGGCCCCACCACGTGCGCAGGAGGGGGTGAAGTCTTGGCTCCAGCGCTCGGGGAACTTTGCCGGTGACTGAAGAGGAGCCAGGACTGTACCTTGCTTGGAGTGACGGGCTTGTGCGTACCTACACAACTTGTCTGTCAAAGTCAAGCTCGTTTAGACAAAAATTCACTTAGTAGGCACTTGATTTCTTGACTTGTGTACATAGTTAGAGAAGTAGGTCATATAGATGTCACTTTGTGCAAAACTCTTTTTCCAGTGAAGTTGCTGAAATAGGTGCTGTTTCAGAGTTTGACTGCCTTAAGTTGGGTGTATGATGAGAATTTGTGGTATATCGCATTGCTCTAAACCACATCTAGTTTTGTGGCTACTCAAGATTCATTTGTACACCTGGAGGTTTCAGTCAAAATGTAGATAGCTTGTAACTGAACACACTTCCTGGTAACAGCAGTTCTTAAGGGCTCTGGCTGTTCATAAACAAAAAATGGTGACAAAATTACAGCTGGTGTTTCTTTCTTTCCTCTTTTCCAGTACAAATGTTTCTATAAAATACCTGCCTCAAAATGCTTGAACTTGAAAGCATTTTACAAGACAGCTGTTACCGCTTAATGAATGCTTGATTGATAGCAATTTAACGTAAAGGCTTGCAATCTTGTTGAGAGACTTTCCTATGAACGTTCTCAACAGGTAACACCTACACATCTCTCTTTGAAAAGAATCTGGAAACCTCGCTGCATCTGCAGTGTCTAGCTGAAGCTAGATGTGATTAGGAAAGACTCATATAGTCTTCATAAGTATGTGGCACAGCCCGTGATCAATGAAATTCCCTCTAGCTCCTGGAACTTACATATTTGAAATGTTGAATCAACATATATAGTTACCTTTGTAGTTCAAATGAGAGTATTTTAGTCTCATAACTAGTGGTCTGAGGCTTCTTTTTTCTGTTCTATGTTGACCACTGGAATCTAGGACTACTCAAAGCATTTTCTACCAGCTTTTTACCAAAAGGTATGCTGTCATACAACTAAGTTGGCCTAAGTGCCAGCAGCTTTCAGAAGGCATATTCCTGTTCTTCATCTGTACGTTCCTGCATCTTATCTTCATCTGTAGGTATAATAGTATGGATTTCAGAAATTGTTTTGAAAGGTTTAGATTTGGCAAGTAACTTCTTAGGGAAAGGTAGTTAAAAAAAAAATAATCAGTGTCCTTTCCCTTCCCCTCCATCTTTGAAAGTACTATTTAACTTCCCTTTGAGATTTAGGGAAATACTTTCAGCTAGGAGTTTGTCTAATGCTTGGATTGGTTCAGCCATTAGATGATTGAAGTTTTCAACAAAATGTAATTAAAATGAGCAGTTTTTGTATGGTCACGTCTAGCTCTTTCTTCTCCCCTGCAAGAGCTTTGGTTGTGATGACTGCTGTTCAGTGTGTGTTTTCTTTTGGTACTAATGGAGGTGACTAGAGATGTGCAGTAAAATGGGATGTTCTCTGAAATGCTGTTGCAGCTACAGACTTGTAGCCAGCTGGTGTCTGCTAACAAGCTCTAACCTGAGTTTTTTAGTCTCTCTTGCCCCATAAAAATGAAGCTAGTACTTGTGAAAAGAATTGAACTAAGATCTAGATGCAAATTTGTAGGACTTAAATTTGTATTCCAGTCTTGAAGATGGTATTGTATAGGATGCTCAGTTATACTGGTGAGAGACTTTCCTCACGTGGTAAAAAAAAAAAAAAAAGGCAGCACAGTTTAAAATACTAATCTCTCTTTAACTTGCTGTGGTTTGTGGAGGGAAGACCCCAAATTGAAGCTGAATGCTTCCAAGTTTGGCAAAGAAAAATAGAGAAGACACCAGTGGTTTAAGTTAGATTGCAGTAATTCTTCCTCTCGAGGCTGGAATGCAGATGAGTTGCTGTTACCATAGGCAGCACTGCTGATAGTATGATCAGACAGCACAGTATGCTGGACGTGCTAAAATTTCTTACATTCCCCAAGTATATGCCCTATCCAGAGAAGAATAACTACATGAAGAATGAGAAGCAGTGAGTTAACTTACCTTATTTTACCTTTCTACAACTCCGTGGAAACAGGATGTGAGGAAAAAGCACTCTTTAATTCTTTACTGGGTTTGCTGCAAGTTACATGAGATGTTCTACCTTTCTTTTTTTCTCCTACTTGTTCTCAAAGCTCTCCTTTGCAGAACAGGATGTGTAGATTTTGAGTTCTGCAAGATAAACTGGATGCGCTGTGTGCCTCACTGCTGCCTGAGTGGAGGGGAGAAATTGAAGAGCTCTCCAGACAGAAAAGTATGGCCTTGTCTTCCGTAGACTGACTCTAGCTTTTGTCACCTGATGTTAAACCGACTCTTCTGGCAATAGCTTCTGAGTACTAGGTACTTGTAAAGGAGAGAGTACTTGAAGTTGTGTTTGTGATTGAGTAGCAGACTGCTTAGTGGGTATGTTTTGGCAAAGTTAACGGACTTGCCCTTCCCTGCAGGGAGCTAGCTGCCCCTGAAGCTCTGGAAGCACGGAATCCCTTGTAGCATTGCCTCAGGGTTGTATGGATGCCATTAGCACCACTGTGGCTCCTGGTGCTGTTTTTAACTAATTTTGTTTCCTCTTTCGCCTCCTGAGGTGGTGCTTGGTTAAGTGAATTTCCCAGTCTGTTAGGGTCTTGTCCAGTTCAGCATGCAAAATCGAAAACATGCCTCAGTTTAGTTGGATGTTATATTAGGTATTGATTTAGCTTGTTTTGGAGGGAAAGGTAGGTTAAGCTTGATCTCTTTAAGAAAAAGAAATCATAATAAGTAACCTGCCTCCTGACAGATTCCATACTTTAGAAGTGTTACATTGGTTATTTGGTTTTGCTTACTGCCAGAGAGTGAGCAGCCAGATTGAATGGTTTGGTTCTGAAGTAAACAGCTAATACAATATTTATAACAGTCGATTCTTTTTGTCCTTTTTGTATGGTATTTTGTATTTGGAGATGTCTTCAAACAGTGGTTTTTGCTAAACTCATGACTTAAATTGTGTGATGCGAGCTGCCGGTTCTTCTAGTACTAATAAGCTCTTGAATATCTAGAAATATTGATGTTGTAATTGGATCTCTTCTAAATGACTAAAACTGGCTTTATGTGCAGAATAAAGAGGATTCTCTGTCTTATTCTCCAGTCATGTTCCTGTTCTGATTCCGCAACGTGTGTAGAGCCTTGATCATTGTAAAGGTTCTTCTTGTTATAATGGTCTGCATAGGAAGGGAGACTAGGTGTGCAAAACAAGCTGAAATTCTCCTTAGAATAGGAGGTTTAAAAAGACAGTTAATTGTTCTTCTTGTCTACTGAATTAATGTTTGTGCTGGTGAAAAATGCTGTTTAATTAGGGTTTTCATGTATGTGTATATACATTTATGGCTTTTGGAATTTTATCTCAAACTACGCCATCAGAGAGGTAAAGGATGGCGATGCAGCAAAAATATTTGAGAATACAGGTTGTTGTTGCTTCTGTCAGGGAAGTGGTCTGTTTGTGGTTGAAGACTATATTTTGTTCAGTGGCTTCCTGGGAAAATGGCAAAATTATAAATACAAATAAAAGGTGACTTGGAAGGGTGAAAGCCTTGAAGTGAAACCTCAAGTTTAACTAATACTCTGAATATTTGTCTTAAATAGTTATTAGGGCACACTTATCAGTATCTATTGCTGAAGTGATTGATCTGTGAAAGCTGCATGGACCTCAGCAAAAGTTGCCTGAGAAGTCTTAACTGAGTAGAATTTCAAAAGATGGATTCAGGACTGAGGTTTTTCATGAGGCTTGTGGCCACCTTTAACACAGCTTAAAAATTCTCCTCAGAAGTCGGTGGCTGCCTTTCCATGAGCATGTAATGGTGTAGCACAAATAGTCTTTGTGTGCAGGTTGTTGTGGACTACTGCTCAAATGTGTGAGCCACAGAGGTAAATATTCCCCCCTTTTTTATGCAGGTAGGGAAATTTTTGACTTACGTGACTGATCAGTATCTTGTTGTGCAAGAGTAGCTGTTGGAATCTGACAAGCTAAGTCTATGCTGGCTGGCTGAGCATGTTTTATCCCATAAACCATGCTGTCAAACTCACATCAGTTTTTCCAAAATGGACTTGGTGCTGTTTACTAGCCCTGAAATAAGGTCATACCCTGTGCTTGGTTTAAAATTGCTTAAAATCTTTCCATCTTTTTTTATTCATAACAACTAATCAAAAGCACTAGACATGACACAAGTCATGCTAGCTCTAGGTTTCCTAGTCTGGATCTTATATTCTAATAGCCTAGGAAAAAAAACCCCAAGAGTTGAATTTGGTTTTCAAGTTCCAGTGATAGGTTTACTTAACATGCTGCTGTGGTGCTTTCGTATCTTGTAGACCCAACTGTTTGGGTTTTCTTTCTACGTTGCTAGACTTCTAACAGTCTCCATACAAAGTTTGACTGTAGGGGGTGTGTGTTTAAACCTTCATTTTCAGTATGATCGACATTTTCTCTATGAAAAAAAAGTGTTAAGCTCCAGATAGCTTTATGTGTTCTTAAGGACTTTTGACCTTGCGCTCATTAACTCTTTCTTACTCTCTTTTGAAAGGCCCTTCCTTCTTCCATGATGATAGTAGCTGTCTACTGCCCGGTGATAGCAGCTCTCTTTATCGTTTTGAAGATGGTGAATTACCGTTTGCACAGGGCACTGGATGAGGGAGAAATTGTGGAGAGGAATGCTAGTGAGCATCTGGACAGAGGTGCAAAACCAGAACAAAGCAGTGTTTCAGCCAAGAGGAAAGACAGCAATGGGCCCAGGTAAGGTGTCTGCTGACGTTTGTGTCATGCTTCAAATAATAAACAGTCCTGTCTTCATTAGGTGTGTAACTGGAATGATGGTTGAAATAAACGCCAAGGAATATAGATACAGACCTCTGTAGTTCTGAAAGACTCTTAAAGTCTGGTCTTTGAAAGACTTTTTTTATGTATTAGGTTAGAAATAATGGATTCATGTTAATTTCCTGGTTCCTCCCCCAAAGGAGTTGCAGAATGATATTGAAAATGCTGGAAGCACTGAAACAATAGCATGGAAAATATGTGCTGATTAGGTCACTAAATACTTAATGAACACAACCAGTACAAGTAATCTTATTTCAGCAGTAGACTTAGTTTTAAAAATCTAGCTGTTAAAGACCACATACTACATTAAGTATTTTATCACTAGAAGGAATGTCTGATCTGGTTTCAATTTGCTTAGTTTTGCAAGAGCAGGAGTCGGATACAATGCTTGACTCCAGTCATAGTCTTACTTCAGAAGAACACCGTCCTATGAGTTTGGAAATCCTGGAATTGCTCAGTAGTGAAGATGTTTCTGAAGTATTATCAATAGGAGACTTCCTTTCTACATGTCTTCTTTGTTGTCACTAGCATAAAAAACCCCAGAGGCTTTCCTCCTCTGACCAGACCTTATGGAGAAAGAAGAGCGAAAGATGATTCATCAACAAGGCCGGCCTAACCAGTCTGATCAGACTGGGGATGTTTTATGAACTCTTATTATCAAAGCCTCTGCCTGGCTCCAGATAATTGAGGCCATGTTAAGAGTTAGACTCCATGAAATATGTCAACCTTGAATTGTTAGCTTTTTAAAGATGACTTTTCTCTACTCTGTGACTTTCTGGTTCTAGTAGCCATGAATAGTTTTCCAAGTGAGGCAATTAGTATGCTGTCCTGACTTTTAAGATGTTTTGTGTGTCTTCTTATAAACAAACAGAAAAAACCAACCCAAAACAAACCTGAAACTTTTATATGGAGACACGTGCTTTAAAGAAATGTAGTTGAAAGAAGGCTCTTAAGTCTTTAACACTTCCTTTCTTTAAGCAACCTGATAAAGTGATGCTCTTTCAAATGCTCAGTCTTAGAAGTAAAAGGACTTCTCTGCGTGTATGGGGTAGCTTCTCATGAGATGGGTCTAAAGTTCTTCTGTATCTGCTCTTAGGTATTGTTAGCGAAAAATGTGTCTTAAATTCCTTTAAAGTTGATACACAGTAACTTCGTGTATCAATCTTTTATAACCTGACCGTTTTTCCATGTTGTGTCTGGTAACTGAACCTGCTCATTTAGATCATCATATGCCTTATTAAAACTGTATTGAGCTGTTTTGGCAGAATGCCTACCTGAATGTATATTAATGCTTATTCTGCTTAATAAAATTCATGAAAGCAAACTAGTGGTCTGTTCTGTTTCAATGCACCCTTGTTAACAGATGTTTTATCTGTGATCCTTAAATGGTTTGTTTGGTTTGTTTTTTTGTTTTTTTTTTTAAGCCATGTAGCCTTTGCTTCCAAAACAGTAGCCAAGAGTTGGCGAGAGACTTCTTTCTGCTAGTATTATGAATTACTTCTGGCTGTTTCAGAAGTTTTGTCTTGTCTAAGGAGCAGTTGACATGGAACAAGTTACTACATTATAAGAATTTGTGAGCTCAGTAGAGGTTAGTTTGATGCTGTGTGTCCTGCTTGCCAGCTAAAGTTCATTAACTTTTATATGATCCTTGTTCCCGCTTTCAGGTCTCTTAACTAGAACTGGGAACAAGGTCAATGCAGAAATTACGGAGTTACTTTTTGGTAAGTGGGATGTACAGTATATACTAATCTTTGCCTGGAAGCTTACAAGAACTCTGGGATAACTTTCAGACTTGTAGAGGGGATAAGGAGTGAGTGTTTAATATTGAGCTTCTTAATAAAGTAAATCAAACACTAATAAAAACAGCTGTTTGGAAAGAAAGGATATATATAGGGTTTTCCATTTTTATCTCTGCTCTCCCAGCATAAAGTGGATGTAGGGGAGATCTAAGCAGACATACTACCTTAAATACTTGCCTAATCAGAATATTGGCTTTGGTAGGTTAGGCTAAAGCATGTGATACCAAATAAATAAATATAGTGTAGTCTGCAAAGCTGTCTTAGAGTTTTCACCTCACCACACAACCTCCCTGAGACCACTTTAGATAGGAATCTTAGCCTTTTTGAAGGATTAGGTGATAGTCTGGTTTCTGTTCAGAAGTTATGTTTAGGATTCTGTTTAGCTTCTAAGAACTACTGTTATTTCTGAAGATTTTTATCTGCAAAGTGGTGCTTTCAGGTATCTGTCACTTGTTGGTTTACATGAACTGCCCATCTCTCTTTGGTTCACATTGGTTTGTGAATAGGATCAAACTCTGAGGCATGCTTAAATGAAGAACAACTTAATTGTTCCCTAAGACATGCCTTGTTTTGTTTTTTCCTTATCATCTTTATAAAGCTGAAATTCTCTAGTTAAAATTTTTCAAAGGAGTGAGTCTTAGTTTAGAGAAAGGAATGCAAATTGTCTTGTAGCTTCTATGCAGTTGCTGCTTTTATACCTAGGGAACAGTGTTAGTAATGCTTCTATGAGCTTTCAGGAAAGCAAGTAATGGCAATATGGGCTCCTAACCTCATCTAAAAGGTTGACGATCAGTGGACCCATATAGATACCTGAAGTGTTTTAAGTCAGCCTTGCTTTTGGGGATATGAGAGTGACTTTTTTCTTGTGTTAGTGACTACTGTGGCTCAAAGTGTCATAAAGCATTAACCTGGTGTCACTGATGTTTCTGCCCAACAGCATGGCGGAACTGTAATGATGATGCTACCTGAATTTCACATGTAGCTCTCTTACTAAATGAAATTGACAGCTGGAGATTATAACATCCTAGAGTTACATGCAATATACTTAGACAAGTATGAGCAAGAGAAATAAATTTTAAAAGTACGTAATCTCTACAACTCATACGGTGCCTTTGCTGTTTCTTCTGTTTGCAGTTTTCTGTGGCTGGCGGACTTGTTCTTGAGCTTGAAGTCATTTTGAATCTATAATTAATGATTCAAGCTTTAAAGAAAACTTCTCTTAATACTTGGAACTGATGTGTTCCGGCATTTGTAGTACATGCTGTGGTCCTGTGTTTTAAGAGCAGCCTTCAGACTAGTTATACTGCTATTGTATTTGGAAATTAAGGAAGGAAGAAGGTCTTCAAAAGAAATAAAACTCTTCCTTTGTTGTATCTTGAAATCAAAATCGCTAATTCCAAATTCTGTCTAAAAGTTCTAGTCAGAGTATCAAGTTTCTTTAGTCAGTCAGCTGAAACCAAGTTTTAAACTTCTGAGTTCACATGGCCTTACAACCTCCTCAGAATTTCCTTTTAGTCTCTGACACACTAATATAATACTGCCACAGTACTTTTAGATATCGTAGTTACTAATGATTAGAAATACTGGTTTCAATTTGTTTTGTACAGTCTCCAAATACCTCTTCCACAGCAATCTCTGTTACAAGCAGCCGGGCGTAGTTTATTTAGTCTTCTCAATTTGTGTAGTTACTCCAGGTTTTTTTCCTTGCAAACTGAAGATGTAGCACTTGCTCTAAGGTATGAAGTCAGCAAACTAAGAAACGGATTGTGGCACTTAGTGCTGGTAAGAAATGGCCACATCACTACCAGAAAATAGCTCCTAAAGGATTCTGGGCTACAACAGCATGTAGATCTTTTTGCAGGAATAATCCTGAAAGTCTGGACTTCCTACTTGTTCCTGTGGACTTTTTTTGTTGTCATTTGTTACTAGCTTTTGTTAATCCATTAGTTTGTGTGTACTGTCACAGGATATAGCAGCTGTGAGTAGAGTGGTGATGTTGGGTTCTTTTGTTGCTTATGCTGGTATCTCTTGGTTCACTTTCAGACAAAATCACCTCCTTCTTCCACCTTAACTACTTAGTCGTATGCATGAGAGCTTATTGGCATTGTCTTATGAAGTAGAAAAATAAGTTGTACTTTAATTGTACGCAGTGTTTCTCAATGAATTATTCAAACAGGAAAGGAATTTCATCCCTTTGTGAAAGGCATCCTTTGTTGTATCTTCAGTTGTCATCATAATGTATGCTGAACTTAAACATTTAGTGAGAATTTTTCGGTTTGGCCTTTAAGATCATGTTATGTCCTTATGTTTTCTTGAAGTGCTTACATAAGGAATACTTTGGCTAAAGCTGGTGGAAATTATTGAAGCTGAAGCTGAATTCTGTATTTCTTTTACCTGGTTCTGCGTTAGCCTAATTGATAATATCAGGTCGGGAAGGATCTGTAAACAGCCATCTGTAAGAACATGCTTATATCTTACTGCTGGGCTATATCAAAATGGTGTCTTTTCACTTCTTTCTTCAGTTTGCTTGAGCTGGACCAGAATTACTCTGCAAACTCACAGCTCGTTGTCTCCTAACTTATTTTTACTGAAGTAATATATTCTGAACTTCAGACTGTCTTGAGTGTAATTTCTTTGATGTGGAAAGGTTCAGGGGTCTCTGGTGTGATCTAGAATGGTTCCCAAGGTTGTACTGTTAGGCCTCCTGAGATGACAACAGCTTGAAGTGTCAAGCTGCAGAATGAATGATGTTTCAGGTCCTTTAACTTACAGACAATTTGTTTATAACATCCTAGATTGATGTCTGTATAGTACAAAAATGATTAGGTGTTGGTTTTCTTGTGTAAGACCTTTTTTTTTATGAGACTATTTAAAAAAGTTCTGCAGTGTTTCTGGTCATTTTTGTCCGCCTTTCCAGAGGGTCTTATTTTCTAGTTTCCTTAGTCCAGCTGGAGAAAGTTGTGCCTGTGTTCTTTCTCTAGCAAAATGTTGGAATGGACTTGCCACAGCTCTGAACCGTTGGTTGCTGGGTGGCAGTTGTTTGTCTTTGGGAAGGAGCAGAAAGGGTTGGCATTACATTATTTGGTTTTTACTTCTGTTCAGAAGTCTCCCAATCAGGATGGTTGAGGAGAACTGCATTGGGAGAAAAAAAAAGGATGCCTTGACTTCCCTCTCTCTTTGCAATTAACAGATAGTGCTAGGCTGGATCTCTGAGTTGGGAGTCGCCCAGTCATTTAACACCTTGTTTTCCTAAGGGATAGGTCCAACTTTTATTTCATAAATATCTGCTTTTGACAAACTTAATTGTGTTGAATTAAAATTTGGTGATATGGATCTAAAAATACTTTCAGGTTATTTTCTGGTAGAAAGTGGTTTGTGTCCCTGGGAGAGATACCATGTCCCTGTATGTCTCTGCCGTTCCAATAACTTCCACTGACAGTGTGTGGCTTTTCTGGTTTAACCATCCTTTATTTTTCTCCCCCATTCAA
>NW_009724537.1:0-49630 GCF_000703405.1 Apaloderma vittatum | reverse complement strand
CTACTCTTTAAAAGAGCCCTATTTAGTACTTTTCCTGTCGATTGATATCTGTGTATTATAGTTCGATAGATGATCTGAAAGTTACATGTGTGTACATGTAGACAGAGAAAATTTCGTATATCGGCATTTCAAAATGCCTTGTAGCTCCTAAGCCTTCACAGTTTGTGTTGGCTGATGCCAGTGGATTTTACAAGGCAGCAGCTTCTGTGACAGATGTAGGGTGCTCCAGCTCTGCCTGAGCTTCCTGTGTCAAATGAGCAGCGTTCATCTGAGACACTGGGCTATGTCTGAGCCCCTGATATTTGAAAAGGGAAAAATTGTTTTGAATCTGCACTCGGTGTAGGGACAAACTTCTGTTTAACTGAGAGAGGTTAATGTTCGGGTTTTTCCTTTTTTTTTTTTTATTTCTCTCAGTGACCCTGGTGGAGGGATTGAGATGTCAGAGTTCATACGAGAAGCAACTCCCCCTGTTGGCTGTAGTTCACGCAATTCTTATGCTGGGGTAGATCCAAACAACCAGGTAAGAATTAAAGCTACTGCAGTTGTTGATTTAATGCTGCTGGCTTTGCAATCTGCAGGATTTTTAAATTATTTTAAAAATTGTATTAGGATAAACAACTCTTCTGTGTTTCTTAACTGCTTTATTAGGGTGGCATTGCATTCTGCCAGCTGCGTAGCTCTTGCTCATCCCATCTTGGGTTCATTTTAGAAATGGCTCGATTTTATAAGGCAACCTACTGTCCCATAAGAAAGTATTCCCTTATGCTCAGTTAGCTTTCTTCTGATGCAGTAAAACAAAATGTCTCAGAACATGGTCAGATAAATACCAAGACCGCTGTGGCAGGCTTCTCACTTTTGGTACCAGTGAACAGTTTTGTAGCTCAAGGTGTAACTTCATCCATATATTCTAACTATTTTCCTCCCTTACTTCTGTTTGTTCTGTTTAGGTATTTAATTGGCAAACTTCAGTTGTGCTGTGAATGTGAGGAAGCTTCTGTTAAATCTTTTCAAAACATTTCCACTGCTGATTATCTCTTGCAATGCTAAATGGCTTTCTGAAAGTTATTATTCCTGACAGTTTGGACTCTGCAGTCAGAAATGTTAATTTGCTAAAGTACAAAGGAAGTTAAACTGGTAGAAAGACTGAAGCTATTTATTTTTGGATGACCTCTGCAAAATTTTCCCTATTTTGACACTTTGACAGGGATGGGAAGAAAGCAATCAATAGGGGCTGCTGCACACCAGATGGAAGTGCTGAAGAACTTGGCTTTATTAGATTTTAATGCAACTTCCTTATGCTCTAGTTCCCTTGTAATTTCACTGGGGAAGTTGTTCCATTTCCTTATAACGCCTGCTAGATTTATGCATTCAACTTCCATAGCACTGCACGTGCTGTTCCATCCATTTGGCTTGTGACATTTAGCCAGTTGTGGCATCTTGCTTTTGCCAACTCTTCATGAGGACAAATAGATTGGCTGGCCAGGCTGTATGTTTACATTGACGGGGAGCAATGCAGCATCATATTAAAGACATGGAAGCTGGTTTTGAATGGCATGGAAATCCTTGGTGTGGTATTACAATATCAAATCCTTTTGATGAGCTCTGAGCAAGCAGTCTATAGTGTAGTGCAGTGTTATGCTAATGTTTCTGTTTTATCTGATAATGCTCCATTATGCAACATAGATAGTCTTAAGAGATTTTCTTCTTTGAAGAAAACAGGTATCTGGTAGTGTTCAAAGCAACAGGAAGGAACGGTCTGTGTAGGAAGACAGAACTAGGCTAGGGATCATGTTTCTTTGTGACCGGCCTTTGGAAAAATACTATTCCAAACATGCTCATGACAATTCTAATAGAGCTTCTTCACAGGCTTTAAAGTGTTATTTTCTGTATGCTTTAAAGCTGACACTATAACACAGTTAAAGCTACTGTGAAAGGAAGTATAATATTTAAAATGTGTTTATGCTGATAAAGTTAGTGTTCACTAGTCTCCTGTGACTGAATTTTCAGCATCAAAAGGGTATGTGAGCAGTGAGCATCTGAGTTCTCTAGTTGGTGTGGGGGTTTTTTTGTGTGTGTGAAATAGCTTTCCCATGCTGCTGCATTTGCATTCAGCTACAGCATTGAGCAAGGCATATTACCTAAGGGGAAAAAAGCTGAAACGTGGCAAAATGAGTAACTAAAAGTGTGCATGACTGTGTACTAAAGAAAATGAATTAAGCTCTGGCTGCTTATTTGCATTACACATAGCAAAGCCGCTCTTCTGTAGTATGGCTGAATAAAATTTGCACACATTTTCAGACTACCTTAAATTCGCGGTGCTTATAAAGAAGTAGAATTTGCTGTATTTTTCCCAGAGTCATTTGAACTAAGGATTTCTGAAAAACAGCATTCTGAAAAGTATGCAGTAAGGCTAAATTTACCATCAGGTTTGTGTCTTGGGTTCAGATTTTGCCTTTCGGTGGTCTTCTGTCTTGTTTCTGAGTAGTTTGACACATGCATTTTTGTATGTTGTGAGGAGTTCTATTGGAAATATTGAAAGACTGAATTTTCTTTAGCACCTCTGAGAAATAATCTGCTACAGATTACAGGATGTATGTAGAAAGAGTACAGCCCTAAGCAACTAGCTAGTTCTCACATGAGGAGGTAAATGCCTGCTGGTTGGCTGTTTAACACGGCTGAAAAGCAGATACTATAAATTTGAAAAGGAATTCTAGTATCCAAGAACAGGTCAAGGAATGCTGCAGTCTTTCTCTAACCAGTTTACTTGCTTTGAGGCAACTGTAATATAATCTGTGTATCTGGAAACTGTCTTCAAAAGAAAAATTGCATTTGCAGGAATGAGGGAGGAATAAGACACAAGAAAATTTATTAGGTTAAATTAATTAGGAATCATCCTGCTGTGTCCCCCGTTCACGCTGCTGCCACTTTCCATACACCAGCACTACGTTCTTGTGATTACCTGGTCATTGAATTAACTCTGACAGATCTGAAAACTAACTCTGGTAAAAACGTATATCTCTTCCAATGGGAGCAACTTCTGCCTTTAGCCTGGTGTTTACTATGTTGAACAGATAAGGTGGTTTGGTTTTTTTTTATATTAACATGGTGTTTTCTTTAAGCATTTTAGACAACTGTCATCACTACATTAAACATTCAGCTTTACAATAGCAGTTAATAGCATATCACCACACTAGTTTGTTTGCACATTAAATATTTTCAAGGAAAATTCCTAGACTAGAAACTGTTTTTAAAATTGGCCTAGTAAAATCTCCAAGTACATTGGCTATAAAACACAATAATGCAGTGATATAGTTAGAAGCATAATTACATGCCTTGTCATCTCTGCTTGCGGTGGAAACATTTTGAGTCAGAAAGGGTTTGACAGCACTGTGCTGTTGGATGCTTTTGTGCCTTTGAAAAAGCTCTCCTAGGTGTATAGGCAAATGCATGCACTGCAGTAGTAGGAAGCAATAGTTGGGTAATTGCTCGAAGTTTACAACTTTTTACATAATTCTCTGTTTCTAGGTTGGATCTGGGTTATCTCGTTTGGGAACAGCAGCAACAATCAAAGGTGAGATTTTGGCTACCTCTTACAGTTACTTTGCAGTAGCACTTCCAATCACTGTATTTTGTTTCCAACTAATATCTGCCCTGCTTGTCTTCAAAACTGCTTTCTGAGCCAAGTACAGCATTTACTAGTTTGGAGAAATCTTCCTTGGAGTTGCAAATAATGTGCCCTCAACACTAGGAGAGAGTATTTTGGAATCTCTGCCCTGTTTTCCATGGAAAAAACCAGGTTTTTCTTCTGCTTGAAAATGCAAAGCCAAGGGGTTGATTTGAGTGGACTTTACTATTCTAAGTTCTGTGCAACCAGTCACCCTTCTAGTACTGTATTTGATGACTTGATTGATTTCTGGTTGCTGGGCATCTAGCAATGGTATTGTCCAGGACAATTCTTGTGAACTCTGCTGAGACAGAAAGATAAATTACTTGTAATAATGTGGAGTTACTGTCTTGTAAACTTTATTAAGACAAAAGAAAATGAGATGTGAATTTTTGTCGCCTTCCTGAATTTTATCTTTATCTTCACAAGTGTTTTTTTTAACTATCTACCCCTCACTTTTATTGGTGACCATGCAAAAAGGAATATTCAAACGGATATATCTTTAAGGAAATAAAATTCAAATATTTATTTCCATTGGGTTCTGCATAAGGTGATTTTCCAATTTATTTGGAAGAACTGTATGAAAACCTTCTTATACATAAAAAAGAAGTAGACTAGACAATACATATCTCTGAAAGATACATCTTGTGTTACTTATTATTTGCCTTCCAATGAAGAAATAAAAGCAACAGTCTTTCATGACAGTTGAGAAATCTGCAGTGTGTGTAGATGTGTGTTAACACTTTGAGCACTAGTACTCTTCTTTCTTAAAATTCACAGGAGATACTGACACTGCCAAGACCTCTGATGATATCAGTTTGAGTCTTGGCCAGAGTTCTAGCCTATGTAAAGAAGGGAGTGAAGAACAAGGTAAAATTTCTTCTTCTGCATATTAAATGTGGTATTTTGTTACCAAAGACCCTTTGTTTAACCTGCTAAATAAATTAATGCAATTTGTTGATAGTGTCTCAGAAAGGGTATCTTGAAGCTCTCTGTTTTCTTTCTTAATTACTCTAAGTTCCTGGGATGCATAGCTTGAATACTTTAAACTTTATTCTGTGGCCGCATGTTTCTTGGCCTGGCATCTTTCAGCAGGTAATAAATATTTACTGTCTTCTTGCTGCTGTAAGATAGCTAGCTTGTGTGTCTCTAGATCAGCTCTCTCATAATGAAAGTGGCCTGAGATTCATGGGCTTCATTGTAGACTAATTTGCTTTGCTTTCCAGTACAGCCAAATGATTGTGGTTGTATTTCTTGGTTTGCTTTTTTCTTTCCCTTTTTTTTTTTTCCCCTCCCCTCAGTCAGGCATGCTTTTCTGTATGGTAAATAATCCTGTGCAGTCACATGTTTCTGGAGCTATAGACCACTTCTAATGTGCAAGCTATTGGAGTTTTGTAATTGTGTTTCCCTAGTACGTAAGGAAACTGCTAGCTTCTCCAGTTGGCCTGTTTTGTTTCAGATCTCATGAGCCAGCAGTGTGCCCAGGTGGCCAAGAAGGCCAACGGTGTCCTGGCCTGGATCAGGATCAGGAGTGGTGGTGTCAGCAGGAGCAGGGAGGTGATCATGCCCCTGTACTCGACTTTGATGAGGCTGCACCTTGAGTACTGTGTCCAGTTTTGGGCCCCTCGCTACCAGAGGGACATTGAGGTGCTGGAGAGGGTGCAGAGGTGGCTGCCAAGCTGGTGAAGGGCTTAGAACATAAATCTGATGAGGAAGGGCTGAGGGATCTGGGGCTGTTTAGCCTGGAGAAGAGGAGATTGAGAGGTGACCTCATCACCCTCTACAACTACCTGAAGAGAGGTTGTAGAGAGGTGGGGGTTGGTCTGTTCCCCCTAGTGGAGAGTGATAGGACGAGGGGAAATGGATTTAAATTGTGCCGGGGAGATTCAGGTTAGATATTAGGAAGAATTTCTGTACTGAGAGGGTTGTCAGCCATTGGAACGGGCTGCCCAGGGAGGTGGTTGAGTCACCGTCCCTGGAGGTGTTTAAGAGACAGGTGGATGTTGTGTTGGAGGAAATCATTTAGTGGGTTGATAGGGCTGGGACAAAGGCTGGACTTTGATAATCTTAGGTCTCTTCCAGCTGATAAGATTCTATGATTCATTGCCAGGAAAAAAATCTACTCAAATTAAAACAAAGTACAAAACTGTAGGGAAGTCTTGTGGTTGGTGATTTTTTTTTTTAATTTTTTTTTTATTTAAAGTACATGATGATTAGCAGAAAGTTAACTCTGGGAATACTGTAGTTTGTTTTGGCAAATCTAATCAGACTAATGGATTCCCTTTAGTTTTTACTGTGTGATACAGTGCAGAAACTATGCTTAAAATAGGTTACAGGTGTCTGTGCTGTTGTGATAGACAGCAGAGTTCTAGCAGCTGAGTAGTGGAACTGTTCATGAAGTCTCTTTAGTTACAGGTGTGCAAATACACTCTACAGAAATTTAGCAATTGTAGTAATGTAACTTGGCCTCCAGATCTTTTATTTTTAGTGATGTATCAGAAAGAAAAGTAGCCAGACTTTCAATGCTGCCTGCAGGTGGACGCTTATGGGAGGCTGCTTCTGATGGATCATAGAAACAATTGCTCTGATCAAGGGCTTAACAACAAATTCTCTTGGCTTGCCTTAACAGCACCAGTTTTAGAGGTAGTAGCCTTGTGGGGAGTTTCATTATAGTACTGATAGACCTGTGCCTGTGCCAGACCTGCATGCTTTATTAACTATGAGCTTACTTGGTATCTGGTAGGAAAGGTAATTCTTTTTTTTATTGGGTGTTTGTGACTTCAATGTTAATGGGGTTTACTCTGTTTTCTTTAGTTTCACAGTTCCCATGAAACAGTTTAGTGCATGGAGGAAATGAAACAAAAGACAGGGTACCCTTTTATAATTGAGAAACTTTGCAATACGTAAAAACATCAAGCTTGAGACAAATGAGCACTTGAGGAGGTTGGAGACTTGTCAGAATCATTTTGTCTTTTATTAGCTTCTAAGTTTATGCTAGTGTTGATAGCTTTTTAATATGAAAGAAAGTCCAGGTTTGCTCAGATGCTAGGAAACATTTTACATGGTAATGTGATGCATAGTACTTGTAAATGGATTTGTCAGTTTATTTACTTTATCTGATGTAAAC
Source organism: Apaloderma vittatum (assembly GCF_000703405.1). Classification (NCBI taxonomy): domain Eukaryota; kingdom Metazoa; phylum Chordata; class Aves; order Trogoniformes; family Trogonidae; genus Apaloderma; species Apaloderma vittatum. The sequence continues at coordinate 42,839 of NW_009724537.1, read as the reverse complement.
AAGCAGTTGTAAAGCAGATTGTATAACTTACATGAATATTCTATATGAATATTTTTAAATATGTACTTAAACAGATTTGGCAACTGATCGGAAGCTTTTTCGTCTGGTGTCGAATGACTCGTTTGTCTCCATCCAACCTTCATTATCCTCTGGACAGGATTTGCCAAGAGACAACAGTGATAAAGTGTGCCTCTCGAACAACCAGCTCATGGACCAGTCTAAAGCCAGTGCATGTGACACGGAAGTAGCTTCGCTTATAACTCTGCATTCTCACTCCTATAGGAAGGATCATAGACCACGAGGTGTACCAAGGACTTCTAGCTCTGCTGTTGCTTTTCCAGATGCTTCACTAAATGACTTCCCTCTCTATCAGCAAAAACGAGGACTAGATCCTGTCAGTGAGTTAGAAGCTTCCAAGCCTCCTTCTGGATCCAGAGAGTCCTTGGCTGAGAACTCTTGCATTTCAGGAGTTTTTCAGTTAGATGACATTCTGAAAAGTAGCAGCCCTCAACCATTGGCTAAGAGCGGGAAAAGCAAATCCTTGAAAGCAGACAAAAGTGTGGACAGTCTGCGAAGCCTGAGTACTAGAAGCAGTGGTTCCACAGAAAGCTACTGCAGTGGGACTGATCGTGACACTAACAGTACCATCAGTAGCTATAAAAGTGAACATACTAGCTCGACGCATATAGAAAGTGTGTTGTCGGAGCACGAGGAGGAATCTCCTAGAGAAGAGAAAAAGGAGGGTAGGAGAAAGGACTGTGGCATTGACTCGGAGGATGACAGTAGTTCTACTACTGACAAAAGGACTAGTAGCGAAAGGACTGCTGTGGAAGTGAGCACTGCCGGTGGTGTTCAAGAGGTAAAGCGTCCTAACGCATCTGACGAGATGCTCGGTCAGAAAGGTCTCGGTGCCTCTGCTTCAGAAGAGGCCAATAAGAACCCGCATGCCAATGAACTGACTACGCAAGCAGACAGGCCGCCTGGAAAGGCTGCCGAACAAAGAGATGAGCAGAGTGAGAAGCTAGTGTTAGTAGACTCAAGAGCCTCTAAAGAAACGAGTGGAAAACAAAAAGAAGGAGATGTTCGACCAAAATCGTCTAGTTTGATACATCGAACAGCCTCTACCCACAAGTCCAGCCGGAGAAGGACAGGAAAAAAGCGGGCTAGTAGTTTTGATTCGAGTCGGCACAGGGAATACGTTTCCTTCCGAGGTGTATCTGGTACTAAACCTCACAGTGCTGTGTTTTGTCACGATGAGGACTCTAGTGATCAAAGTGACTTGAGCAGGACATCAAGTATGCAGTCAGCTCACCAGTTCAGCAGTGATAGCTCTTCCAGCACCACCTCCCATTCATGCCAGTCTCCTGAGGGAAAGTACAGTGCTCTAAAGACCAAATATGTTTCTAGAGAACGTGGGGGCACAGACCCTGAAACTGCTCACAAAACCCACGTAAGCTCGGAAGGAATTAGCAAAAAGCGATCTACACGCCGGACTTCTAGCACAAACAGTGCCAAGAATCGTGCCAGAGTTTTAAGCCTGGACAGTGGTACTGTAGCTTGTTTAAATGACCCAAATAGTTTAATGGCACCAGGTAACATAAAACAGTTAACCACTTCAAAATCTGATTTGGAAGCCAAAGAAGGAGAGGTGCTAGATGAGCTATCTCTGTTGGGAAGGGCTTCACACTTAGAGTCAGTCACTCGTTCTAGGAATAGCTTACCAAGCCAGGCTACGTTTCCTGAAGGGGAAGAGCAAGAATCAGCAAGTGGAGGTAAGTAAATGGTCTACCAGAAGTGTACCTTGCTGTATTTTGTTAATGAGCCTGGTACCTATGGCTTAAGTTACAACAGTACTTAAGCATCTTCCTGTTTCCTCGTTCGTGCCTAGTAAAACTGACAAAGCATTTCCTTCATGATCTCTTGGAAGATACCCAGAAGTGGGAGCTGAATTCAAACAAATGACACAAAATCTATAGGTGGAGGTGTTACGGGTTTGTAATGAGCAGTATTTGTTAACCAGAGTTTTATCTTCAGATTATTATTTGTGATCAAATCAGACCTGCTCTGTTGTATTACTCAAACTTCAAATTATATGTGTGCTATTTAAAGTTAACAATAAAAGACTTTTTGTATGAAAGATTGTTCAGTTTAGGAAATTGGGAACATGGATATGATTGAAGTTACTTCTGCCTCTTAGATGAGCTCACTAGCATGGCTTGAGGTGGTATTAAAAAAACAAAACAGAAAAAAACCCAAACCCCAGACCCTTACCATGCTGCCTTCAATTGTGCGTTCTTACAATGGGCTAGTTACTAAGTTGAATTCTCCTAAGGATTTGGTTTTGCTTAGCCTTGCCATTGTTGGCTAGACAGTGTTGTTTACTTTGGTTTGGTTTTTTGTTTTTGTCCTCATTATGAGAACACAGTAACCTTCCTGTGCTGGAGAGAGGAATGTAGTTTCCTCTTTCTGTAACTATTGCTTTGCTTGATGTCATGTGAGTGCTAAGCTTACCTGTAGTAGCTGATCATAATATAGATTACTACGGGCATTAAAAAGCATTTTTTGAGCTCTTATTAGTGGTTGGTTTTTTTTGTTTATCTCTTTTGATGTTTCAGTCTTTTTTAATGGACTACCTTAACTGGAAGGCTTTTTGTATCACAGAGGACATAGATTATTTTATTTATTAAGACAGTAAATGTACTGTCTCTGTTACTTAAACTCCTAAGCAAAGTATAGTGACTCTGATCTTAAAAGGAGAGACTTTCAACTCTCAGTGAAATGAGATATGAGCATTAGGTTGGTGGGGGTTTTTTTTGTTTTGTGTCTTTCCCCTCCTTGACACTGACATAGGAATAAATTCTAAAAATCAGTATGATTTCTGGGAGGGAGAAACGTGGTACACTGAATTTCAGGTGTATATTGGTTACTGATAAAATTTGGCTGGTTTATAATTACACTGGACTATTAGGATGCCTTCACTCAAATAAGTCAGCCTATATTGGTACTTTCTGCCTTTCTGCTATTCTTAGTAACAGGAGTTTTGCAGTACCTTTAATGAAAGAGTCCAGGCTGTTCTTGCAGTACTAACTCTGCAATCTCTACTGAGAGTAATGTGACTGATAAAAGGTTTACCATTTTGACTCTATGCTTTCCTTAGCCCAAGTTTTAATTTAATTTTGGTTCACTCCTGATATGCAGAGGAGGATTCACATGCCTTTGCCTTATGCAACATGTCAACTTTTGTACGTGTTCACCAGTCGTCAGTAGTCAGAAAGAATTTGGTGTGTGGTTGACACTGTATATTGGCAAATATTGGGATTGCTCTTTAAGGAGAGAAATGACCAAGCCTAACACATTTAAAAGCAGTCTTAAAGATACAAATCTGTAGCATCTTAAGCAGGGATGTCTTGCTGTCATTCTTGCTGGACTATTCTCTTCAGTTTCCCCTTTAAACTTTGTGTAAGTAATGGTCAGTTTGAAGTTGTTTATATTTTGAATAATTTTAATAACTGGCAATCACCTAAGTATTACTTGCCATGGGTTTCAGGCTGACTTTAAGAAGTAATGTGGATTCAGGGTCTCCAGATCTGATGACATCATATGATTAATAACACTTGTTGTTTCTTATGCTTCTTATTACCAATGGAATAGGAAATACTTCCTTTATGATTCTAAGAGATTAATGTCATTCTGCTTTTCTTTTTGAAAGCAGAACAAAAATATCACTCTTATTTAGCTTTACTTAAATTTATATGTAGTTATATCTAGCATCAAGCCAATAATTAATTGTTTTGAATTTATCTGTGCATGATTAATCTGAGTAATTGCTTTATGTTGTCCATTGTTTTTGCTGGAGTTTTTTGTGGTTTTTTTTTTCAAATTCATAGTTTGTTTTAAGTTTTGTAACAGCTGAGACTAATAGAGAAAAATGTTTGAACTTTTTAGAATCTGAGTTGTGTCAGTATTTCCCACCATTGAGTTATCTTTACTGTTTGGGAGTAGTTTAAAAGATGTACATGTGTAATATTAATATATATCATATGTGTGTATGTGTATAGAAATAATATGAGAAAATTAAGATGTTATATTTTACATGAGGCAGATGAATTATGGAGTAGACTTGATTCAGATTTTCCTAAAATCAGAGGCTATTGGTTGGATGGGACTTTTAGAAGCTGTCTGGTCCAACCTCCTGCTTAAGGAATTATTTTATGTAAATAATCTTTAATGTCTTTGATTGCTCATGAAAAAAATTTTGAAACAAGTAATTAACAGATGCTAAGCAGACTAATACTGCCTCCTTTTTTTCAGTAAGCAGCTTTCAGTTCCTATTTTTTTTCAAATATTTCCTAAATCAGTAATTATAACTTCTTTTTCTCTTCAAGTCTTTAGAGAGTAAACTGAAAAGTACCTTCTTACTCATTTGTGCAACTGCTAAAGTTTATTTCATAATGGATATGGTGTTTAGCAATCTTTTACCAAGCAGGATGCTACACAGACTTGTACATCTTGCATTTCAGCAGATACAATGTAGCAGTTTTTATCTCATTATGCCAGGAAGTGGTGAGTGACTCACTTTTTACAAGATAGCTTGTGCATTTGAATAGAAATTGCAGTTCATTAAAATGCAGATAAACAACATTTGAAAATTCTGTAATTAAATACACATATGTATAAAAAAAAAATGGAATGTCTTGCAATGGTTTTTACCTTTGTTTAACTAATGTGCCTCTAAAAGTAGCTGTTGAATTGATGGGTCATGGGTTAGATGAAGTCATTTTGATGTCTAAAAGTTTGCTTAGATGTCCAGTGGTGCTTTGTAAAATACCACCTTGACACTCCTGTGCCTGGTTCCTCTCAGATGGGTGCTATTTGTGGATTGCTGTTTTTAAAGATTTAAAGAAGCAACATAATGCCATTGATGATGCAGTGATGTTTTGTGCAACTTGAGCTGACGTGAAATGTCGAGTGTTCTCCCCCAGTTCTATATTAACTGCAAAAGGTGCACCCTTGAAGCTGCTGCTCTCTTTTACAGCTTGCTGTAATTTACGTTTTATTTAAGTTCTTGAGTTGCATACGCCTTTATAAATAAAACTGCATGCGATGTGATGCATTTTTATTTCTGTGTGTTGCATAGCTGTATTAGGCAACAGCTCACGCTGTTCTTCTGTGGTCTTCAGCCCATCACTACAGGCAGCCAAAATAGGGTGTTGTGAGCTTGAATCGGAATCTTGTGTTTTGTGTGACATGGAAACCTGTTGAGCTTTTCAGGCTGCATGTATTCATACATGTATGCTTAGTATAACTGCCTGTGTTCATTAGACAGTATCCTTTCCACAGTTAAAAGTACAATTCAGTTCTCTGCAGCCAATGGCCATGTCGGCAGTTACCAATATATCACTTTTTTCCTACTATATTTATGTTGCACATGGTTTGTGGCCATTGCTTATTTTGCCTGTGTTACAGAGCTGTTCCACGCTTTGGATTGCTTCAGTTTGATACATCTTCTACAGGTGGGATTAATACAGTTACTGTTTTCTGGGAGTCTTATTGATTTGCATTCACACTGCTAAATGAAAGGGTTTTGCATGAGAAATCAAACTCAGAGTTTAGAAATGGTAGAAACTGGATAAAGTTACTGTAATGTAGCTGTGTGTGTTCGCTGTCTCTGTGTGATCAGCAGGATCCCTTCTCGAAGTGGATCAGATTAAGCAGATTAGCTTGTAGAAAAGGCTCTCTTCCATGTGAGGTTCTTTCTTGGAACCGAAAGACTGTGTTCCACTAACTGGTCTTTCAGTGTCAGCTAGCAGTGTCATAATGTACATAGCATTTTGTTTGAGCATGACATAGAAATTTTAATGTTAGCCTTTCTCAGTGCTTGACTTCGAAAGCGTGATGATGTTCTGGCGAAGCGTTTGTGTGTGGAGGTTGGGTTTTACAGATTTACCTTTGATGTTGGTTATCGTGTCTTCTCAGTAGAGCTGAGATGCTGCCATGGAGCCCATACAGATGTAAACAGCATCGGGCATGATGTGTGAGGCTGAAATGGAACTCTGCAGTTTTGGAGCTTCACAATGAAATAACACTTGGTGTGAATCTTGCACCTGCTAATTAAGTCACTACCTACTAAATAAAAATGCAGGGTTTAGTACATTGTATGGGAACTCTCTCCTGCCTTTTTTTTTTCTCCTGGTATTTATGGATAATACAGAGGCTTTTATTAGATGGCTTATCACAGAATCACAGAATGGCCTAGGCTGGAAGAGACCTCAGAGATCATCTAGTCCAACCTCCCTGTTTTGGGTAGGGATGCCACCTCTTGACTAGACCTGGCAACACATGGGGACTGAGCGGGAATCGAACCCACAACCTCGGTGTTGATCCTTGTTGCCAGCACCACGCTCAAACCACTGAGCTAACCAGCCCAAGTAACTGACCCAAGTAACTACCATCTTTGTGGTACTTTGTGGTTCCATAAAGATGGTGATGGGGAGCAAACAAACAAAAACCTCAGGTCTTGTCCAGCTCTGCAGCAGTGGCTGTTGAGAGTCAGGAATGTGGGTAACTGCTTGGCAAAAGCCCTGAATTCTGGTCAGAGACTTCCTGTCACTTGGTAGGAATGTGCTCCTTTAGTGTGTCACGTACAGAGTCGCAGCTACTCTAACTGAAGTTCTGCAGGGCTCTGAAAGGGAAAATCTGGGATATTGATGAAAAAAACGTGGCACAGCATAATGGCATTTAGCAAAAATTAAAAAGTAAGCAAAATACACTTCATAGATATTGTTAGTTTGTTTGGGATTTTTTTTTTTTTCTTGGGAGTATGACTTGGAAAATTTGACCCTGGTTAAATTTTCTCAAGCCTCCCAAAGAAACCAGAAGTAGTAGCTCTATTAAAATACTTTGCATTGCTGTGGGAATGAGTTGTTTAAATGTCTTAGATTGGTAGTGTCAGTGTGAGTGCTTCTCGCAATAGCTTTTACTTGGTTTGGAAAGAATGATTCAACTTTGTTGACAAGTAACATGTGTTGTTAATAAATTCACCAAGTATTCATAGCTAAAAGGAGTTGAGTAAGACTTTCAGATACTTGGTGTATAAACAAAGCTGCATCTACTAAATTAAGTTTATAAGCCAGTTTTTCATGCCCCTTTGTGGATATACCTGGCTTTATTATTGTGCATGCAGCAGAGAACAGTTTTGAGAGCTCTCCGAGCTGTAATGGAAGTGCTTGCCTTGCTGGCAAGTGTACCTGTGAGCTGTCTTTCCAGGATATATCAAATGTGAATTAGCAGCCAACGTTGATGTTATAGTTAATAGAAGCTGCTTCAAAGCAAACATGACTTTCTGTGTGTGATGTACTAATAGAGAATACCACTTATGCTGGAAAAGTGGTGTGTGGTCTTTAAATTTAAAGCATCTTTTTTCTTAAGGTGAATAAATCCAAATACAAAGTTGGGATTCGGTTTCAAAAAAACTGATGTAGATTATGAACATTTGCCTGCTGCATGAACATACTGCTCGCTATTGACACCTGAATCCCTGCTCGTAGGGACTGTATTGGGCAGAGGAAAAGATGAGGGCACAGCTTTAGCTCTTTGACCCCAAGTCTGTCAACATTATGGTCAAGAGTCTGTGGGAGTAACATCTGATGTTCTTAAAAGAGAAATAATTCAGGAGTGAAGTACAGTAAAGTAGGATAACTGAGACTTCTAATCTTTGACATTACCATAGAAATTTGACCAACAAGTTGGTCTGTAAAAATACTTGGTACAGAATTCAAAACAGATCGTTTCATTCTGCTGGTTATTCCCTACTTGACAGTGTTTTGCTTTTCAGATTGTTGTAGTGACTGGTTTGACGTAATTGTAAATATTCCTCTGGCCTGGTCTCAAACTTAGTTGTTTTTTGTTGTTGTGTTTTGTTGTTTTGTTTTTTTAATACAATCAACCACAAGAGTAAAGCTGTGGAACTTTGCTTCCCTTAAACAATTTCAATTTTTTTTTTTTTTTGGTGATAAACTTTACTTCGAGTTGTGTGTTGTTTTCCTCTGCCTTATATTCTAGCAAAAGTTTATGTTTTAGAAATGTCCCTCTCTTCTTCATTGTTTCTCCTTTGCCTTCCACATTTCCATTCTTCAGGAAGTGGCATTAGTGATTTTTTTTTTTTTCATTCAATGTCCCTAGTAAGGTTTAAGCCCATATTTTGCAGGGATTTCTCTTCTGATGAAAAAGCAATTATAGGTCTTTAAAATGGTACCTAATCCATGGTGCCTAATAACTTTATACTGAAGACAGGGACTGAATGGACTCCTTTCTGCGTGGATATCTATCTTACAGGTGTGGTTTTTAAAACAGTGTTAGGGCACATAAGAAAAAATACCGGATGCCTTTTCTATGAGAAGAATGGTGTTAACCAATAAATATGTCGAAATACAGCTTTTCTTGGGTTTTCTACACAAATAAGATCTAGATGCTTGATACAAAATAGCAAAATTTCAGCTCTTTGGTTTGGCGAAACATGTTTGGTGTTAGAAGATGGATTTTGTTGCTGATGTGAACGTGTGAGCCAAAAGTATTCATTTTGGCTCTCGCTGAGAGTTTACGTGGTTGGTCATTACAACCAATTCCTGTTTGATAGGAGAGGGATGGCCTGTGCAAGCATTGCTCAGGTTCTGTGCACGTGTTTAACTGTGCTTAACCTGACTAAGGTTCAAAACCATCTAAAGTGATTGAGTTTTTTTAACTTTTTTTTATTGACCCTGTGTGAGGGACATTGTGTTTCCACTGTATGTAGATTTTTTTGTTTGTTTGTTTTCTTGCCAGTCAGACTCAAGGTGGCAATTTTTATCCTGAGAACTCTATAGTTTTCCACATGGCTGCTTTATCTCTGGCTTGCCTCCATACCGTATCTTTCCAGGAGTCTTCTTACTTGGGAAGAATTTATCTATATTTTACAGTTCATCTGAACACTAGATTTAACATTTTTGCCTAGCAAAAATGAAATGAGACTTTGTTGATGCAATAAAATTTGGGAATTCTGCTTTTTCATCTCGTGTTTCTTCAGTTTCTGTCCTAAGTTTGGGTTAGACGCAGTGATAGATGCAGAGTGATTTTGTAAGTGTTTTGGCTTGTATATGTAAATGTTCCTGTCTGACAGGAAATATTTGCATTTTATATTTCTTAAAGCTTGTTGTATTGTACAACAATTTTATAGCTGTAGTGTGAAGCTACACAGTTCTACTTAAAATTTTGAGAAACTGCAGAGGTTCCCATCAGAAACAGTTGTGCAGTACAGAAAGAGAAATTTTGAAAAGGCATAACCTGCAGGCAGGGTCGTTCAGTCTGTGTTCAGATATTCCCAGCTGTTTAGCAAATGAGTGTGAATTATTTGGTATTCTAGAATGTTTTCTACAATAAACTTCAGTCTCTGTATTGGAAAAGTATCATCCAAAATGTGTAATGATGAAATGGCATCCTTATGACCTTTTAAGTGTGTTAAGTGCTGGTTTGGCTTTTTTTCAATCAAGTGTAATGAAAATAAAAGTGATTTTTAATAAATGTGTTAATGTGCACAGTTGCCTTAACAAATACAAAAGTCAAATTATTACTTCTTTGAAATAAGGTGTATTATAGTTGGGAATAGTGTGAGAGGGTTAAGTTTGTTATTAAGTTTTTATTACATCTTCACCTCTTACTTTATTGATCTCTAGGATGTAGGTTTGTATTTCTGCCTTGTGCACTTTGAACTTCAAACTTGATTTTTCTATTCTTGAGAACAGATAATGTTAGAGCCTTAAATGTGTATGACAATGTGCAGAAGAAGTTTATACTTAAATTTCATGATGGAGGTGAAATGTACAGTTTCAATGTGAAAGTTTAGAATAAAACAGAAAAATAGAACAGACTTAAACAGCAAACACTCTGTGAGCTGGAAGGGTTGTCTTCCTCTACTGATTTACTGCAAGTAAGCAGGAAATGTAAAAATGCAGCCTGTGTTATCTGTCCCGATTAGACTTAGGTTTTGCATGAGTGTAGGTGTTGTATTTTACCGTTCTGGAGTCTAGGGTAAGTGATTTTAAGTACCAGTATCAGAGAAGTGTGAGTGATGATCTAAAGATGTGGGGTTCTTTTTCAAAAAAGCTGTCCTACGGAGTAACTTTTGTTTAGTTTAGTTTTTAAAAATCAAAATGCTGTGCTACTTTGTAAATATTAAAGGGAGCTTATTTATGTTAAGAAGAAACTATTTCCCTCATGATTAAGCTGATCTCAGAGCATGATAGAGGATAATTTAGAAGCTTTATCTTGCATATATGCAGCTGGTGAGCTCACGTGCAACATGACTACACAAATAATACGTATTAATGTAAGCAACTTTCCATAGATTTTTTTTTTTATCTTTTGTGTTCTTTGAAATTACTTTTACAAAAAAAATCACACCACCAAAACAAAAAAAACAGTTATAAACCCACACTTTGCTCAGTTTCGCTTTCTGCACTTCAAACAAACAGTGATCCTTTTTGCTCCTTTTTTATTTTTTTTTTTACTTCCTTAGTCATGGTTTCAAATTGTAGCTTCTTGTGGTGTTGCATGAAGTGACCAGACTCAGAGCTCTTAAGGCTGAAAAGCTCTGCAGTCTTTTCAGAAGAACTTAAAGACTTGCTTAGTGGTCCTGAATGTCACCACCTACATTCAGGAAGGGTGTCTATAGGTGTGCACTGAAAAAAGTTTCAAGATAAATCGAAAATCGCTTGGTAGATTAAGTTGAAAACTACACCAAAATCTACTTTGATTTTTAAAGATTAAAGTGAAATAATAGGAGGTTAGCTAGTGCCAGAACTATTTGCCTGTGCAGCTTTGAATTTAATCCCCAAGTACTTAGTTTTGATTGATTTATTTAAAAAAAAAACCAAAACAAATACAACTCATCATCAAACATGTCTGTATCTCTGTTTTCCTCACAGGACATTGCCTCAGTCAGTGCTTGAGGCAGATCTACTTAGTGCTAGCTTGGAGCTGTGTAGGAAGGACCTCTAGTGTTTCCACAATCTAGGCTTCAGCTATTGCAGAAGGTCATGTTCACTGAATAAAGAATATGAGAAGAGAAGCAGATTTTGTCAGTGTTAAGTATACTGCCTTGAAGAATCGGTTTGAATGCTGCTTTTGCTAAGTAGTTGCAAATGGTAATTACGACTGTAAGGCTGATGTTTACCATCTCAATGGTAATTAAGATGTTTACATTTCAGTTAACATTAGTCACTGTTCTTTCTTCCCTGGTGCTTTGCTATGACCTGATTTAGCTGAAAGGCATGGAATTGCTTTTGCATCTGAAGTTGGTGGAAGCTGTGCTGTGAATATGAATTCTTTATGTTGATGCATACGCTGGAAAAATTGAGCTTTACAAATTGGCACCTGAGATTAGTGGGTAGCTTTGACCTCTTGTGTGCTAACTTAATCCACCAGAAAAAAAAAAAGCAGGATTCATACTGTCTTGTTTAGTGTGTTTCATTTTAACGCTAGTCGAAGTATGAGAGCTATAAAGAACTCCTTGAGGAGTTTAGCTTGTGTATTAAAACATATTATAAAGCTGTATATTAAGTAACAAGAGAAGCACTCCTGAATTCTTGGTGAAATCCACTGAAAAGAAGTATCATCCATTCACACTTCAGGTAGCAAAAACAGCTGTGGAGGAGTGAGGAGGAAGTGAGCAATCCCACAGCTTTCCTGAAAAAAAAAATAGTATAGGACTGAATTAAGTATGTCCTTAATTTTTGATGTTTTGGTAATGAAATAGTTGTAACTTTTTAATGTTGGTCTTAAAGTAACCTCTTCATGTAGCTTCTCAGCTTTTAAAGCAAGTCACGCGTTGGAGTTCTGTATACAGTACTCACCTGATAACCTGTGGTTTGTGGGTGGAATTAGACTCTTCTTCCATGAATGCTTTATTGCTCGAGCTGTGGCAGTAGTACACACCATTAGGAAGTTGCTCTTCCCTGTAGACCAGGGTTAGATTCTTTGTTGGTAAGTTTTGAAAACTTAACGACAGGAACGTTGTTGCTTAAAATGTGTTGAAGTGAACATGGACTATTCTGCCTGGGATCTTCTGCCAGAAGAAAAAACCCAGTGCTCTCTTAGTGGTTTCTGGTTGGTTTGGTTTTTGTTTTTTAGTTCTAGCCTGAGACAGTTCTTGGTTTTCTCACTGTAGTAACAGGCTTCTTGGCTACCAAGTTGTTTCTTCTGCTTCAAGGTTGCGATTCTCCTCTTGCACTGACTTCATGTCAAGTTTTGTGGTGTGTTTTCTCCTTCACTTGCCTAACCAAAACCTGTTGTCTCTGTGACCCGTTCATTTGTGCTCTCTAGTGCTCTGCATTCAGATTGATTAGTAGCTTCCTTAGTTCAGGAGGAAGGCTGATGTGGTAGAGACACACCACGAAGCAGTCCAAGCCCAAAGTTGCTCAGACTGCAAAGCTTAGGGAGCACAGGTGGATTTTGGGGGGGGAATCTGTGTGAAAATCTTAAATTCCTTTGAGTACATACCAACTGTTTTTTCCTGTGTTTCTTGAACTGCACCCGATCTTTTTGTGTGTGTTTGCTTTTATTTGGATAATTGAAATAACAAACCCTCCAATCCTTACAAAGCATTTATTCTCTGGTTTAACCCTGCTCCTTCAAATCGTAGTGTAGCTAGTCTAAAATGAGCAAATTATCCCTTGGTACTTAGGAGGAAAAAGAAAAGACGATCTTCTTGTTTCCTGAGGAGGTGTGATGAGGTTAACCTCAACCCTACTTGTTTGGCAGAAATTATAAAAATTGAGAATATTATGGGTGAGGAGTGGCAGGCAACCTTTCTAGGATGTCCTTTGGGCTTCTTCTTTAATTATTGATCAAATGAGGTAAAGGTGAGATGAGTTTTGTCTCTTCTTGCTCTATGCACCTGGAAGATATTTGGGCTATCCAACTTCTTTGCAACCTGACTATTTGAATCTGGGGGCAAAGAAAGAGAAGGGGTCAAAAATAGATAGACCCCACCACCCAAGCACCCCAGTTCTTACTAATAATTGTGTGTTGTGGTCCTGTCTTGAGGCAGGTTATTTGAACAGTTAGTCTATAAGCTACATCTGTTTTTGCAAGTCAAATTCATTAACTTGGGGAGGGTCAGAGGGAAGGAAGGAGTCTTAAGTTACTGTGTACGTAACTAGGATGGGTTCTTATTTGACCTAAAGTCTGTCTTGCTGCAGCAGCACAAGCCAGCGAGGAGACTGTCACGTTTCGCCGTGAACGCAGCACATTTAGGCGTCAGGCAGTACGACGCCGGCACAATGCAGGGAGTAACCCTACCCCTCCTACATTGCTCATCGGATCACCCCTCAGGTAGGGTATCTAAATGTTCCACCGTATTTAGCATGCATGTAGCAGACCACTTCTCCCCACACCCACCAGTGTTGCCAGAAAAGCACTTTTTTTACTTCCTTCCCCACCATAACCTCCTTGAGCTGTCACTGCATGTCACTGTGGGCTTGTTGAATTGTGCATGTCTATGTGGCACTATTTTCAAAATGATCAGGATAGCCAGTCCCTAACATGTTACAGCTGATTTCAAGTTGATAACACAATGAACTAACACTAACAAAGTTAGATGCGGTGTGTGGGGGTTTTTTTATCAAAAACTTAGAAGCTTTTAATTTCAGACAACGAAACCCAAGGAAATATTATTCATTGCTCCTCATTTTGGTTTTCTGTAAGAAAGTATGCATTAGGGACTAGTACTGTAATTACTTTTTCACATCTGTAGACAGAGGTAAGCGTAGTAGCAAGATGGAAAAACATAATGAAAAGCTAAATCATACATGCAAAGATTCCAAATCTGAAATACAGGTGAACCATTGTACGAACATCCTGCAGCTTTTTCCAGCAAAAGAGCAATAATGAAGTAATAGCAATGTCTTTGTTACAAAAGGCACAGTATTGCTCGGGATTGAATCTAACTGTGTGGCGTTCTGCACGCCTTGGTGGTGTTTAAAATGACTTGTGTCCATATATCCAAGGAGTCCCCAGCCTTCCCTGGCCCATTTCAAGATACTGAGCCTAGTGGTGTGTTACATACAGCAACACTGATCTGTGAGCTTGAGCAGTAGAAACAGCAACCACAATAAGGGTTTAAATTTGCTTTGTAATCTTTCAATGCCATGATTGCTTATGGTGTTGGAGAATCTGGTGAGCAGAACATTGCCTGTAGAGGAAGGAATATTCCCCCATGCATACCAAAGTAATTTGTCTTCCAGTTATGTGATAAATATGCAGGAATAATTGCATATGTTTTGTATTCTTAATGATCTTCCTTCATATGGTAAGCTATCTTTTAATAGTAGGAGCAGTTTGCTTTTATGTTTCGGGAATACTTGTTTAATTTTTTTTAACTTGGAAAAGCTATAGGAAGTGAGCGAATGAAGAGAAGATACTTGACAGTAGAGAATGGGGGAGGAACTGTGCCGTTTATGTAGCACCACTGAAATAATCAAGGACAAAGCTTCTAAATTTTCCTCAGCAGCAGGATTGCAAGAATGGTACCTAAAATCTAGCAAATGAAGGATTGACTTCTGCCATATCAAAGGTTGAAACTAGTTAGATGTGTTTTTACTGGATGGTGTGGTATGTGGCAGTAATCACGTTTCAGATTACTTGTTAAGCTGCTGGGCTTGCTGAATCTACATTGTCAAACTTTACATTAGTGATTTACTTCATAGTGAGGGATGCTAAAACCTTGTGTTCTTTGATTGCTTTTGTTCTACTCTCCCTTGTATTCACTGCTGCTGATATGTTTTTTGTGTGTGTTTTCTTTTTTTTTAGAGGAGTGTAGTATAGTTTTGTGTGTTGGCTCATAAGAGGCCATGCAGGTTTCTCAGAGCTCCTTAAACATGTAGTAGCTGGAAAACAGCGATTTTTCTTTCTCAAGCAAGTAGAAAGTAGGGCAGATAAAGGGCTCTCCTTTGAAGTGAGGCTGACAGCTGCCACATTTTCACATGCTAGTGCATTCATTAAGGTTCTTGTGGCTTAAGCTGGACTTCAGTGAGAGATCAGGAGGAAACTGAAGTAACTTTTTAATCAGACAAGGTATTCAGGGCTGGAAAAGTGGAACAAGTACTTTAGACTCTTATTTCCTCTCTGCATCTTACAATTATTTAAACTTATTCCTTGCTAAATAAAAAAAAAAAAATCCACAACTTTCCCTGACATGATGACACACGCTATCAAAAATACTTGTATTAGGTTTTGGAATTGAATGCTCAATGAGGTTACTGTCCTCATGATGTTAAATGACTGTCCCTTGGAGTTAAAATTCTCTTAGTCCGACCAAACAGCAGAGTGCTTTCAGATTTAACGTAAATTCCATTTGAGCAACCAGTGGTAGAATGTATCTAAAAAATTATAATTTCTGACTTGTAGATATGTTGTTCTGACTTGTAGATGAATAATCTGAAAAAAATTTCCTTTGTATGAGTAACTTAGTTTTAGTGTAAATTCCATATGTTGCTGGAAATAGAAACCCCTAAGAAATATTTTTTTTTTTTAAAAAAAAAGTGCATTAATAAGAAATATGAAGAAATA
Organism: Apaloderma vittatum; assembly: GCF_000703405.1. Taxonomy (NCBI): domain Eukaryota; kingdom Metazoa; phylum Chordata; class Aves; order Trogoniformes; family Trogonidae; genus Apaloderma; species Apaloderma vittatum. Next base: position 27,239 of record NW_009724537.1, on the reverse strand, counting down.
GAGACCATGAAGATCCTTTCTAAAGTCACTGCAACTGTACTGGCATTGATTTTATATGCTAGTGGTGAGCTGCTTTGGGCTAGTTACTGATGCTGCGAACCCATATGGCTTCAGATGTTAAACTTCTAACAGAATTAGATTTACTAATCTTTGCCATGATGTTACTTTTTTCTTATTTTTGCCAGGAAAACTTTAATCTCCTAATCTACCTCTTGCATAAAATTGAATGCTGTGGGGATATTTCCTGAGAATGTGTTGAGTTCCACTTGATTTTTCTTTTAAAAAACCCCCTGTTTGTTATTGCAATTACTTCTCATTTCCTCTGTTAGAATATTTAGTAAAAGAGACAATGGCATTATATATGTATGTGTTTGGCAGTGGTAGACCCTTAAGTAAAACCTGGTCTAGGAAATTCTGCTGATTTCAGGTGAAATTTGGCACAGAAGAAGTTTGCATGGTAGCTTTAAAAAACAAAACCAAACAAAAAAATTCCCACCAAAAAAGCCAAACCCCAACCACCCCTGCTTTTGTCCTGCCTAAATGTCAGCATTTTGGGGCACTTTAAACATCTAACTATGTGTTGGTATCCTCTGCAGTCAATGGTGTACGTATGTGTGTCTGGTACAAGAATGTAAGCGACTGTCTGAAGCAGAACTTTGTTTTATAATTATTAACTAGGCAGAGAATAAATGTATGTTTTGCCTGTCTGTGCAGTCTGTTAATGTCAATGGTTTGGGTTGGTCTGTTCTTTATGTCTGAAGCAGAACTTTGTTTTATAATTATTAACTAGGCAGAGAATAAATGTATGTTTTGCCTGTCTGTTAATGTCAATGGTTTGGGTTGGTTTGTTCTTTACTGTGACAGAAATGAGTAATCACTGAAAGGGAAACTTTGTGTATATACATTTGCATATGGGGCTACCCTTTAAGGAAAGTTTAGTGTTGTTTTGGTTTTGCTTATAATACTTAAGGGCGACGATGAAGGCTGGAACTTCCCTGAGCTTCATTAGGGCTTTTGTTGCCATGTAGCTCACTGAGCACTGTCTGCAGCAGCAGAACACTGAATTTAAAGTTCAGATTCCAATACAATACAACATGATAATGATGGGTTGCAATTTTTTTGCCTCATAAGCTGTGTGCATGTCTGCTTTGTTTTGCATGAGCTTTTCTTAACACCTATTCTTACCCACATTTTGTTTTTCAGTGATGCTCTAACAAAAGAGCTGAAAAGTAGATGTTTTAGGAAATGTTCTTAAAAGCAAGTACATCAGCTATCACCCATTAACTCTTAGTAAGATTTGCTTTTTCGGTTGCCTCGTGCCAATGGTAGCATCAGAGTTTAAGCAGTGAAATGTTAAAAGCAATAGATGATAAGAAAATTTTCAAAAGAGTGTTTAAGATATTCTGTAGTCTTTAAAACAAATTCTTGTGTATGTCTTAAATTTCTTCACTTGATCACATCACAGCTAATGACTGGCATATAATCGTTTAAATGCACAAAATGTGAGATAATAACGTTAATCTTGTGAACTGGATGTGATGTGCAGGTGTAAAAGTCAAGTATTCTGATACTTTGCCACTTAGATTTTTTTTTAACAGCTTGTTTAATACTAACTTTGTTAGATAGTTTTAGAAAATAGTCTGCAATGAGAAGATGTGAAGAGGAGAACAAACGTTTTCAAGCGTTGTCTATTCATATAACTGTAAAGTTACTAATTTCTCTTAAGCCCAAGTTGAATTTTAAAACCTATGTTTTAGTGCAGGTACTTGTCTGAGGGTAGAAAAATTTCTTTGTGGTAGTAGTACTGAATAGTAAAGTTTTTACTGTATTGTCAAAGTAACTTTAAATAGACTTAACCTTTTGCTAGTTAATAATTTATTGTAAACTTTCCTTAAGATTCTGAACCCAGAGACTTAACTAGGGTTATCTACAAGGGCTGTGCTAGTGTATGGCTGTTAACAAACCTGAAAGTCACTTTGTAGTGCAGATTAATAGCAAGAAGGGTGTTGTTACTGTGACTGAAAAGAAAACCCCAGAGAGCCAGCTCTCAAACAGTTGATCAAGTTGTGCCTAGATGAGCAAAAAGGATTCTTTTCCGTGAGGAGACTGGAATGGTCACTGCTGCGTGTCGGTGATACCTCAGGTCGGTCTGCAGTTAAGGCTAACCAGTCATTTGCTTGTGAACCCACAAATTGAGGTTTGTACGAATGTACTTATGGGTGACTTGGGGAGGTGTTAGAAAGCCATACTACTTCTAAGAAGTAGGGTGGGAACTGTATTTCTAGTTTACTGACAGAACTAGTGTCCAAATACTTTGTTATACAGAGCTCATGGGTTGTCTTAACCCTACTACGTGGCTTCTTAACGCTGTGCTCTCTGAAGTTCTCCTCATTAAGCTAAAAAGTCTTGCTTTGCTTCACGACTCGCCATTTTTCCTCTTCCTGGTTAACGTGTCCCCAATCCCTGTTTTCTCCTAGCCTTCAAGACGTTCAGCCAGGCCAGCAGCCCTCCTCCCAGGTCAGAGCGCAGGCCCGTCCCCCCTCCCAGGCCGCTGTGCTGGGCGCCAGCACCTCCTTGCTGGTGAGAAATGGGAGTGTCCACTTAGAAGCATCCCATGGCACTGCATCTGCTGTAGGCGGTAGCAGTTTGCACGATGAACTGGGTATGCAGGCCTTACGTAACCTTGGGGAGATGGAAGTTTTTGTACGGCAGATGTGTCGGTAATAACGTGGTGAAAACCAGCTAACCTTCAGCTTTGTTTCTGCGGGTGCGTTTATTAGAAAGCTGCGTTGCTCGTAAATTCCTTGTCCTTCGCAGTCGCCTTTCCAGGCTCTTTCTCTAATCAGCACACGATGGGAAATGCTCCAAGGATGCGTAGATATGAGTAGTGATGCTGTGAGCTCTATTACTTGAACAATGTACCATGTGTAACGCATAAGTTTTCTTGTGTTGTCACAGGTAGTTGAGCAGAGTTTGAAACCAACTGTGGGGATCTCCTGGTTTCTGAAAAAAATGTGTTATGGTCCCTAAGAATTCTTGATCTTAGTTTTTTTGAATGAGTCTTGCTTAGCTGCTGTTCAAAAAAAAAAAAGATAAAATCCTCATGTAAATGAATGCTTTACTTTTTACATATGCCTTTAATTTAAGAGCTTTAGATTGGAAGGAAATATAGACTCTTTCTTATATCAAATGTCATGATTTCAGGGAGCCCCATAATTCTTTGTGGTCCATTTTATGTAGTATTCTTAACTATTTATCAACTTCTGTGCAACTAATAAAATTGCTAGCAAACCCAAAGTTAATATGGTTACAATAAGTGACTGATCTCCTGCGGCACAGTAATGCAGAGGCAGGTGTGGAAAAATTCCTGGTAGGGATCTTTGCAGCTGTCTGTACATGGCCTGAATTCGTTATGACCTTAGCATTAATATGGAGTTCTTCATATTATTAAAATTGACATCCTTAGAACTATTATTGACAGTATCTTGAGCAGCTGTAATAACGTGAAAGTACAGGTTAGCTCAGACCACTGGCAAAACATGTTTTTCACACCTTGCTGAAACCCAGTACTCAAAGATAAGTGAATTATCATCTTAGTCCACTAATGGAGAAGACGTCAAGCGTTGCCAGGCTGTGGTACTCCTGTAAATAAAAGTTTGACTAACAGGCTGCCATTCCTCTGCACCATCTAGCTGCAATATGAGGGGAGAAAAAATTAGTATTAGGACAACTGATACCCCCTAACATTCTCCAGGATGTCTTACAAAATTTAACTACAAGTGTGTGAAATACACAGTTCCTTAGCTGGTAACTCTTATTTTAGATCCTGTGGCTGCACGAGTTTCTAGATAGAAAAATAGAGACTTCTATCTCAGTGCTTTTATGTGTTTCTGAACTATGAAAGCTTATCACATGAAACTACAGATTTCTTTAAAATTGGATTCTTTCTTTAAAAAAAAAAATTGGAATCTAACTCTGAAATTCAGGGATACAGGTTATATCTGTCCAAGGTTTATGTTGCAATTTATTCTTAAAGCCACTGTTTCTGTATTTGAAGGATTTGATTTACTTTACCTAAAGTAATACAATGAAGTTTTATAGAATTCAAGATTTAATACACGATCTAGGTAAATTTGAGTTAAGAACTTTTATTACTGTGTTGTAGTGGAAATCTAAATGCATCATTTAAGAAATTGAACGTGGCATTCAGGCTCTCTGAAAAAGGCATATTCATTGCAATTGGCATGTATTGGACTCTGTATAGCTGAATTCATGTGAAACTTTGTCTGAGGTATAATCTGATGTACAATAGGGATTTAATCTTGATTTTGCAGCTCTGAGTGTCTGTTTAGAAACCTTCCATGAGTGAAGGCAACTATTTATAGGCAACATCTGTTTTTATGATTTTAGGAAAATAACTTTCTAGTTTGTGTACCAGGTTTTGTGTGACAGATACTATCTTTGTTAGGGTAAAATAATTGGCAAAATGGTATAATCTTTCACATGCATGATTCCTTTATGAGGTCTAGCAGGAAGGGAGAGTGTCTTTTAATAACTGGTACGTGGTTTGGTTAGTCTCTCCGTTGTTTTTTTTATTCTTAGTTGGGGATAAAGGGGATAACCCTACTGCTCTATGTCCCTTAAGTGCTGTGTTATCCCAAGATATCTTACAGTGAAAGGTGACCTTGTTACTTTACTTTAGATTGCGTATGGTTTGGGGATGGCGGAGGGTAGTAGTTTGTCTTTAACTTTTATTCTGGTGCTGATGAAAGCAATGCAGGTGATATGACTAATTCTTTGTCACTGGAAACCGCTGTGACTGCTCAGGGCAGAAAGAGTATGGAAAATAGAGGCATGGGGAAAAGATGTGGAAACAAAACCTGATTTACATCAACTGGAAATATAAGTGACAAATGTAGTAGATGGGGTTATACGTATCTGTACAATGCATATAAGAATTTCTTTTCTTACTGAATTGCTGTTAGCATATTCTAGCTTTTCTGGAAGACAAATAGGGTGTGTTTTAATTTATGTTAAAAGCTCCCACACTTAGGACTTTTGTTTTTGTGTACCAGTGCAGTATCTACTTCTCCATTTTGTCTGTTTATGTGTTGATGACAAGCTGCAGCTCTTAAATCCCCAGCAAACTCATGTGTCATCTTGTGGGCTTTAAAGATTTGTGTCTGTTAACTTGATTCTGGCATATTATTTTACAAAAGATAAACCTTACCTTCAGTCTGGTGACTATACATTAAATTTTGACTGGGCAATGTCCTGAAAGTAAGGCAAGACATGCTTTGAGGCTTTGTCTTTAGTCTTCCAGGTTCAAAGTAGAAATATTTTTATCAATTATGTTGTCTTATGTGGGAGAAGGAACTTAAAAGGATGGAAAAGGAGCTTAATGTGGAAGAGTAAATGTAAAGTGAATCACAGGAGTGCAGGACAGAAAGGAAAGGTGGCAGACACCAAATGCCATGACTATAGGCAAAATTAATATAGTGGGACTCCAGAAAGTGACAAAACACCTGCTGTGACTTAGGTAAATGACAGTCTTCAGAGCACAGAGGGGCAGTACTGATGCCTTTTCTCACTAATATCTGATTCTTGAGATGTGTAGGTGATGGATGGGACTTTTCAGTCCTTGCAGCAAAGGCTGTAGTTAGGAATCTAGGTACTGAGTTACTAGGACAGATGGCCAGTTTCTCAAATTGGGGTGAAATAACCGCCTTTTGCTCTCAGCTCTTTTTTTAAATTTTTTTAAGCAATGTTTTGTCATTAAACAGAACTGATTGTCTGGAGTTTTACACTACAATGACACTGTTACAGTAGATTTCTGATTGTATCAGTTACGTGCAAGCAATAATCTTTCAGATTTATTGAAGTATCTTAATTTGTGAAGGCGGTTGGATAGTCTTGAAGATTGAAACTACTCTACAGATAAGTGTATACACTGATAATAAAAGCAATCGAAAAGGTATTGAGAAATTGATTCTATGATTAAGTAGACGTAACTTATTTGGGATATATGGGAGAGTATTTTCAAAAGTACAGGTAGAAATAAATACTTCCCATTGTTCCTATTGAAAATATCCCTGTTGCAGTCTGGAATTCTCCATAATAGGTAGGTTACTCTTTTGACAGACTTCATACTGAAATAAAAAATGAACCACCTTGAGGTGTTCTAACTAAAAACTTGTAAGTCTTTTTATACTGCAATCAAAGGTAGAATTTTGACCTTTGGAAATGATAGCTCCTTCCACAGTAGAGTATTCAAATTCCAATGGCTTTGATTTTGCTGACTAGGATTTTATAAGTGTTGTCCCAGGTAGTAGTAGATGAATATATCTTGATCTAATTATGTAGACTTCAGCATGTTAAGTGCTGGTGACATTCAGAACTAGTTTGAGAGGTTTGGAAAAAAGGTTGTAGTTATTAGATGGAAAAATGGGGAATGTGCTGAAAATAGCTTGACTGACAACACTCTGAGAACACCTTTTTTTTTTTTTTGGATCCTGAGCCACCGAAGTCTTCCACGTTTCATCAGTGTAAACTCATGTTCCTTTGACTGATTCCTGTAACTGTGGGAACTCCAGTTCGTACAGTGTGAACTGTTTGGTGGTGGTGGTCTCTGGACTTGGTGATGAGCTATCCTTGTCTTTTGAAACAAGGAAAACTTGTTTCCAAGGGGTGCATTCCTCTTTTCATCTCTTCATGTCAGGACAAAGATGTATTTTGGATTTATGTGCCTGAGCATCAATGGCTTAGTCTTGGGGTTTTTTGTCACTTGGCCCAAATAGGCTGTTGTTTGGGAGACTTGTGTTTGCTAAGAACTCACAGCCCTCCCTTTGGGGTAAGGGGGAAAGGTTACAAGCATTTCTGTTTAGTGGACAGAAGCTTCTTCAATGTGATGCTATTAAAAGTCTTTCAGAGAACGCTGTGGGAGAGCTAGGAATGGGAGGGAGAAAAAAACCTAGGATAACTAAATCAAGATGTATTGAATCTTGGGAATGTTGGGATCCTTCATTAAAGTGTGCTGTGCGGAAGCTACTGTTACGTTGCACAGTTTAAAAAGAATTTGGTTGGTGGGACTTTGGAGTTCAGCCATAGTGTCTCCAGTCACGCCTTAGGGTTTGCATCCTCAACTGCACTGAGGAGCCCTGTCACCTTTTCTATTCAGGATGAGTTGAGACTTTCCTGGAAAGCCTTTTGATTTAAACAAACCAACCCAACAAAACAAAGCAAAAATCAGAAGAAAAACGAAAAAGGGGGCAAGCAACTTTGTTTTGTTGAGGACCCATGCTTTTCTTGACAGAGAGCTAAGGAAGTCTGCATAAGTAGGGGGGTGAGTTCCAAGTATGGCAAAACTTGAATCTTGTTTTGTAGTTTGTATGTAAACAACTGGAATTAAATGTTCTGTTTGCTACCTTTCTAACTGTGTTTGTTTTATCCCACCACAGCCATGCAATACTTAGGACAGCAATACAAGTACAGTAAATTGGAATAGATTCAAAGATAAGTTGGATGTGAGGGAACCGTTGATATTTTCTAATGTGAATTGGTTTATAGTAATTTTTTTTTGTAGTTGCAGACATTTCACATGAGTGTAGTAGTTCAGGAAATGTCTTTTGAAATGAAAATCTCATATGTGTTATCTCAGCTCAAGAGACTGGGATGTTATAACTTGAAAGTAGTATGTTCTAGTTTCTGTGACTTCATTAACTTAAAAATCAGGAAGTTTAGTTTCCAGGCTCTCAATCCAGTAACACAAAACCACAAAGAATTTAACCCGAACTTCCTTGTCTTAAGGACTGGTTGCCCAGAAGATTTTTTCCATAGCAAGTTGTGCGTAATGTTGTCCTGACTAAAACCTGAGGTGTATTAATTAATACCTCCATGTTTGCTGTGGGGTTTTTTGTTGTGTTTTGTTTTTTTTTTTACTGATGCAATAAAGAAATAGACCTGTGTAACTAAAGTTATTTACAGTAGTTCTGGAGAGGAGGATTCCTAATGTCTTGCACTAGTTTAAAAGGATATTGGCACTAAAATGCTTCTTGAAAAATCTTAGCTATTGAGGAAAAAGCCCTAGCAAGCAAACTTCCTACTTCTGTTTCCTTACAACTCTGTATAGGAGCTGTAATTAAGTGTGGAGAGCAGTTGCATTGCTGAGCTCTGATGCATGCCGTACATGACTCCTGTAGCCGACTGTCTTGTCAGAGTGGCTGGTCGTAGCGTGGCTGCAGTTTTGTGTCTAGTTGGTCTGAAGTGCCCCCTCTGAGGGTGGAAAGGTTTATGAAGGTGCTTTTCATGAGTCATAGAATGGCCTAGGCTGGAAGGGACCTTAGAGATCATTTAATCCAACCTCCCTGTTTTGATACATACCAGTTGTTTTTCGTGGTTTCACTGTCTTTAAGCATCTACTTTGAGGCTTTTAACTTTCATGCTTTCAAACACTTTTCCATTGAACTCAGTTGTCTGTGGGTCTGAAGACAGGTTGTAGCAGGATCGTAATGTGTCGTGTTTTGTTGTGTTATTTTTAATATAACAAAAACCACTGTATCAGAAGCAGGTTTGTTCTGACAGAAAGGGGGAAGATTGGAAGCTCTGATCTTGTTAGGTGTTTCTCCTGGGACTGCTTGTTCTCCTGTATTGGCTGGAGAAGAATCAGCTGCAAGACGTGCATCTGTGAGGTTCATGCAGCTTTTGCTTCAGGTGCTGTGTAGTGGGATTTAATATTTTTGTGTATAAGTAGAACATAAAATAGTGCATGCTTTGCATCATGGCTTAAGAAGGGTTTTGAGCTAGAAGAGATGGAGAAATTGGCAGAACACTTCATACGAGATCACAATTTCAAAATGAACTTCCTGCATTCAGGGCTGAAATATATTGAACTCAGCCTTCAGGGGAAATGACAGCGCTTATCTCCCATCAGGCTATTGTGGGAGAAGGGCGCTGGAGACACATCATATTGTGAGTAGGTTATTATGTCATTGGAGTTACAGTTTCTGGCCACTTCTTTGTTAATTCTATCTTTAGGAATAGCTTAATATTGTTAATTCAAAAAGTTTTTAATAGCAACTTTAGGAAATTGTGGTTAGGGACTTCCAGTAACTCCAAGTGACTTATCTTTAGAACTTAGTTTGCAGTCTTCTGTTCTTAGGCTGAAGCATTTGCTTTGTGCTTGTAGAATAAATCTCTGCCTGCCATTCCCTTCTTTTTTTTGTTTTGTTTGTTTGTTTGTTTTTTCTAGGGGTATAATTTATGAAGCATCTCTGGCCACTTCTTTCACTCTATGTGTTTCTTTTCAAATAGGCATGTGCCTCAATTTTTTTTTCAGGACCCTTGAGAAATCTCTGCCTTAGCTAAATGCTGATAGTGAATTATTTACTGACTATTCTACTGCGGGTGAGGGGGTGGGGAAGAACTGAAGAAATTGGTCATTGCAAGTTGTTTGCCTCATTATTTTCTGAAGATGGGGGGAACCAAAAGGCTTACATCTTGCTTCTGCTGTGCTAATGGTGACATCTTGTAAATACAAACTCTGAAAATTGAATTCAGTATTGCAGTTTACTGTGTTTGTGTAAAGAGGACTGAGTAGCTAATGTCTTGTCTGCACTGGTGACGCATTAATGTGTAATCACGTTATATTCTGACAGTGATGTAAATTTAGATGTCTAAATTGATCTCGGTGGTATGTTAATTAATAAAAACTAGTGCCAGTAGGATGGAACACTGTGAAATTTTGACCTGCTTTTGGCCTTTTCTTTAATAGGTAAGTTCAGTTCTACGCTCTACGAGACAGGGGGCTGCGACATGTCACTTGTGAACTTTGAGCCAGCTGCAAGAAGAGCATCCAACATCTGGTGTGTGTGAAGGCCAGTCAAGAGTGATGATTCTTGTCTTACTGCAACAAAGTTTTTCATTTTAATTGTTAAAGGTTATTTAGTATGGACTGCAGAAAAACCCACAACCCAATATAAAGTAGTATCTGTATACTTCTAATTGATTTCTATTGGAAAATGACACTAACTGCATAAATAATCTTCTGCGCTTAAATAAATCTCGGAAAAAGAAGGCTACTACTAGTTTAAGCAATATATGTCCAAACAGAGAACTTGACAAATCAATTTTTGATTGGCTTGTAGAAAGCCTTTCTTAAAGGTTTTAACTCAGGTTTTGGGAAAAGTAGGTGGCTGTTGATCATAATGGCTCTTATTTATAAATAAACTTCCAATTGTGAAGCAAATGTAAACTGATAAATTTGTTCTCAAGTTCGTAGATGGCATGAAACAATACATGGAAGTATTAACATGCCTGAGGTTAAAATGTGACTTACAGTTGAAATAGCCAGCTACATACTGGAAAGTTCATCTGCTGTTGGGAAGATGCCTTTGCTTTCTCAGAAGGGACAGAAGGCAGAAGAAAGAAAATCAACTCAAAACCTCCTGTGCCCCTCCAACCCCCCCCATCCCCTTCACTGCATAAAACTGCTCTGAAACTATCGCATCATTCAGAATACTAAAAATTCCCACCACTTGTAGGTGGAATAGCTATTGGAATTATGGAGTATTTAATATAAAAGCTCCCATCTTCAAATCTTTGTTGTGAAAGTGTGCAAGTACATGTTGTCGAGCTGAACTTTGACCAAAAGTTGTTTTACTTGTGCAAAGCTGCCAATGTTTGTCCCTGCTGCTTGCATGTCCCAGATGCAGTGGCTTTGCTGCTGGCTGCTGTTGTGAAGTTGTATGTGCTATTGGAAGGAACGAACTGGCCACATACAAAAAATAATCAGTTCTCAACTTTAGAGAATACTTGAGTTTCAGAGAAGTAAAGTTGATAACAAAGCATATTTTTATCTTAAGGCAAGAAACTGAAGGCAAGTTGCGTAAATTTGATACGAGTCTTATAGCCATGTGGTTTTTACATGGAAAACAAACATCCAAAAAGCTATCCAAAATTGGGGGAAAAAGGAATGGTTGGATATGGACTCTAATACAGTAAGAGAAATTTCTCCTCATCTCTAATGAATGGAAATTGCAAAGTAATTTTGCTCTTCTTACCAGAGGTTTAAGTTAAGTTTCTCAAGAGCAGTTTAAGTAACTCAGTATACTCATATTTAATGTGTACTATTTTTGGCACTTTTGAGACCTTGGTAAAAATGGTGTAGAATTAACAAAAGCTCTGTATGTGAACGCATGGCAGACTCTGCACTCCTTTAGAGATGCGATGCATGTTTATACTTCAGTAGCTAACAAATTGTAAAACACTTTGTTTTTTACAAGTGGAATAATTACCATCATGATAATCCTTGTTAGACAACTGAGAGACTAGATGTTGAGAAAATTATCCCAAGGATAAAGAGTCTGCCGTTTTACTAGAGCCACAGAATTTACTGTGATATGCAAGACAAAGTGGATGCTTGTATTTAAAATATGTGATTGAAGGAAAAACTTACAGGAAGATTTTTTTAGATGGAGTTTGCAAGGAGTCACTAGAAAAAGTGGCCTGTTGAAATAAAATGTAGTTTTATAATCTGAAGTCTTTCCCCTGTTCTTATAGTGACACGGACTCTCACGTATCGAGTTCTACCTCAGTTCGCTTTTATCCACATGATCTAGTAAGTTTTTCTTACTTATTTTTAAAGCATGCAAAAAATCGAACTTTCTGTTTTTATATCATTGGCTGTTTCTGTGGTAGCTCTCTGTTCTTAAGAAGGGCTTTTGCCTGGCTTTAAATGAAGAAAAAGTATTTATTTATTTGTTGTTGGGGTGTCTTCATATATACATAGAAATTTACCCTTCCTCATAGCACTTTAATTTTTAAATATAAATGTGTTCCTCTGATCTAAAGCAGAGGGATTTTGTAGATTATATAGAAATAGGATGCTCTGAGATACTTGTAAAGGTTTCCAGAGGTGACTGGGCAGCTTGACCAGAGTTTTCCTTCTGTGCATTACTGAGATTAGCAGGCAGCAGAAAGAATAAATTCTGTGTTTTGACAAAGAGAAAACTTCAGTAAATTCCTAGAAGGAATTTAAAAATCTGTTATTGGAACCTGTTGTACAAAATTTTATTTCGTACACAAGGAGTGACTGGGGCAGGGGGAAAGGCAGAGGCTTGCTCTGTTTCATATTGCAGATAGCTTTAGAATTCCTTACTTTTATGATCTCAAACCTTTATATTGTTGTCAAGTCCATTTATATCTGTAGTCTTAATTCTATCATCTTGCTGTTTGGTGAAAAGAGTGCAAGTGGTCATGTTGTTTGTGGTCATGATTAGTCAGCTGGGAAACCAAAGTAAAATATGTCCAAGCACCTAATCAAAATGGAAAATGAAATATGGATTCAGCAATTGGCAGGGGTGCAAGAGACCTCCTTTTGCCTGACTGTGCTTTGGATGAAGAATGCGCTCTTCAAACTTGCTGGCTACTAGGGGAACTTTCTGTGCTTTCCACCATCCTCCTTGGAAACGTGCCCTCCAGACACGAGGCTGCGTTGCCTGCTGTGGGCCATTGGTTTGGCAGCGGAGTCCCATTGGAGGGAATGATGCTGTTTAAGGCAAACTCATTTCTGGAAAAGCTAAGCCCCTGTAACTAAATGAAAATTCCCACTGAAATCTATGATTCATGTGATGAATGTTATGTTATAGTCATTCTGCCTCTCAAAAAAGTGAGGTTTTAAAAAGTTGTCGAAAAGCACCTGGTTTTGTGACACAGCTTGTCTTAGTATGTTTTGTTATTTTGAAATGCTTTTATTAGTATTTTTCTAGGAGGGAAAATGTAACTGAGCCTAGTTATGATACACTGGTGCTTTGAAGAGTCATGAAAAAAAATTTCAAAAATGAAAACTCTAATGCACAATTTTGCTTATGTTACACAATTATCTTAAAAAGCACCAAAAAAATCCCCCAAAACCTAAGATTTTGACACTTAAAGGTGACATGAGTATTTAAATTTTACTATTTGCTTTACAAGGTTGGGAAGACTTTTCATTAAATGACATTTAAACAATGATATCATTTAGGAATTAAGAGCAGTTCATTAAGATGTTTTTGGCCTGCTAATGAAATTTATAGAGTGGATTAGATGACACATGCATCCTATAGTAATTCTTTAGCCTTCTGAGTACTCTCCTTTAAATGTCCTTTGTGGCTGTAGTATTACTGTGATTTCAAGAGAACTCTAATAGACTACAAAATAAGTGACAAGTGTAGTCAGTCATAAATAGTACCTGACTTGTTAGGGCAGAGCTTTTAGTTTGTCTCTGAGCATATTCTGAATGTAGGGAGTTAGAACTTGAGCCCTGATACACAGGTATGTTGCTTTCTCCTGCAAAACCAACTGTTTGGCATAGGCACGCATGCAGTTTAGCTGCCTGTAAGAAATGTGTAGTAGTATATATAAATTTGGAATTGGGTTACTTGTGTAGTGTACATTATTCCTGCTCATGTATCAGTTTACTTGTCTTCAGATTTGAAGTTTTTGGAATAAATGGGATAATGTGCTTGGAAGAACTGTTCAGACTTTGTTTGAAATGAAGCATATGCTTAAATGCCAAACAGCTGTGTTGTATGCAAACTATTCCTGGTGCTGTTCTTTTGCCAGGGTAAGGACAGGAAAAAAAGTAGAAGCCTGAGAACTGACAGTGTTTAGCATGTAACTTCTCAAAAGTGTAACTAAGTAATTCTAGCTTTTTTTTTTTCTCTCCCCCCCTCCCCCCCCAACTGTTTTCAGTTAGAATACAGTGATATAATTAAAATGAGCTTTGGTTAATACTGACTTTCTTTTAGCTTTCTCTTCCTCAGATCAGGTTGAACAGGCTGCTAACCATGGACACGGATCTGCTGGAGCAGCAAGATATTGACCTGAGCCCCGACCTTCAGGACCACATGCAACCTCAAGAGGAAGCAGCTCAAAAAGTCAAGCAGTACTATCGCTTTTGGATCCTGCCTAAGCTTTGGATTAGCATAAATTTTGATAGATTAACTCTTCTGGCTTTATTTGATAGGTGAGATCCTTGTATGTTACTAGACCTCAGAAAGTCAAGATTTAAAAAATGGGAACTAAACTATGGGTGATATATGGATAAAGCTATCCGTAGAGAATTGTGCTGTTTTCTTCTCTGAAGAATGAATTGGAAGAGTCTAGAACCTGGCATACACTTGAGTTATTTCAGCAAGTAGAGAGAATTTACCTGCTGTTTCAAAGCGTTTTTCCAAAGGGTCATCCAATGTTGTAACTTGTTGTCCCTGCTATGTTTACATACTCAAATAAACACAGGTGACAACTGAATTACAAGCATTTGGAATATATGAAGTATTTAACACAAGCATTTGGAATATATGAAGTATTTAACACTTGGTAATGAGCTTCCTTGCGATAAATAGTATAGTAGTGATTCTGTCCAGGCAGAAATACTGTTCATTCTGTTCCATAGCACTAGCAATATCATATGAAATTCTCATTATTCCACTTGGCGTATCTTTAGCCAAGAGAGAGTATTTTTAGTTTCGTCATTATAAAATCATGAATGATGGATTATATATAGATAAGCTATCGTGCATATACTCTTCACAGGCTTGTAATGGTGTTGCGTGGGCCTTGAATATAGATTTGTGTTACAGACCATGCTTCTAGTTGAGCATTGGAATTATTTCACAAGGAAAACAATCAGCCGTTGGAGTGATCTTGCCAGAGAAGTGGTGGATTCCTCAGTATTGGACACTTGTAAAATTCACCTGGACAAGGTGCTGGGTCATCTTGTCTAGGTGACCTTTGCCAAAAAAGGTTGGATCTTTGATCCTTGAGGTCCCTTCCAACCTGGTGTTCTGTGACGCTAGGATTTCTAAATTTATCTGCTCAAGTTTATCTTTTTGCTGTTTAAAGTTAAATTCTGTAAGATACTAATTCCTTCCAGCGGCATTGAAACCCTGGTAGCTCCTAACTTTGCTGAAAGACAGTGTACTAGTGTAATCTGTGCGAGTTCAGTTCTGTTAACTTCTTCACTACCAGCAGCACAACTCCTAGTAACTTCTGACCCAAACGGTTCCCTTGCAGCTTTTTCTAGATGTAGTTAGATTTTAATTCTGTCTTTTTTTCTCTCTTCCTCTAATACAGGAATCGTGAGATCCTTGAAAACGTGTTAGCTGTCATCCTAGCTATTCTAGTTGCATTTCTGGGCTCTGTACTTCTCATAGAGGGCTTTTTCAAGGATATTTGGGTCTTCCAGTTCTGCCTGGTAATAGCCAGTTGTCAGTACTCGCTGTTGAAGGTATTTTAATTTCAGTCTTCACTTTCTATAAACAGTAGAAATAACTGTGGGTATTGCAGGTTAGAGCTTTAAGGAAAAAAAACCCTGCATGTTTATCATGTTAAAAGAAATGAGTAAACTTCAGCTTCATGGAAAGTTTGATAGTTGTTTGTACAAGGTCACTTCACCAGAATGGTTATGCGTATGTTTAAGCAACCCTTTGTTTGTTGTTCTCATGAACTTTGTGTTTTCCCAAAGAGGAGCACACTCCTACTGTTTGCAAACTAAACTTGAAGTTGTCTTATTGTAGTGGTGGTGGTGGTGTTTGTTAGAGTGTGGTTTTTTGTTTGCTTTTTTTTCTTGGTGGGTCCACCTCAATGTATTCATATTAAGCATTTATATCTAAGCATATTTTTAATGAGAATCGTGGTTTTATTAGGCAGTTAGTTATTGGGTTTTGTGATTTAAGAATGATCGTTTAATTCCTTTTTATTAGACAATTAGGGTGGAAATTAGTTTTAAAATTAAAGTACATAAGAGATTTTTGTATTTTAAAAAAGTAAAAATTTTTAAAATGATGTGTGGCTTTTTTTAAAAAAATGTTTTAAACATACTCTTTGAACAGATTGTATGGTTCAATACATTGTGCTGTTTAAAGGCTGTAGAGTGGCTTGGCAATTGTTAAATTAATTTTAGATATTTATTAAAAGAACTTCCCCTCTTTTGCTTAAATGCACTTACTTGTAGATTGAGTAACTTTCCCCTTTCCCATTTTGGTTTCAGAGCGTTCAGCCCGATTCTTCTTCCCCTCGACACGTAAGTTATGGGCCCGTACCTCCCTACTAACCCTGCAGATGTAGAACTTCCACAGAGAATTGATCTTTTTGGTTTGGTCTTTTTGTCCTTTCTCTTATGTGCTCTCTTATGAGGCGGAACAGGCTTGTGTTCTCTTACTGTTTGAGAAGGGAACTGATCCTATTTTTCCTCTGCATGTGCTTTGTTTGCATTTAGCAAATCACATCCTCAGTGTTTGAAGCCTTGCTTTTGCTATAGAGCCGTATCCTCATAGGATTTTTGATGAACCTTTAGTATTCAAGCAATTATACTGAGAAATGTTCTTAACGTTGTAACTTGCTATGCTGGCGTGAACTCACAGAGGTTTGATGTTCTCGTCTGGTCTTATAGACCGTTCCACTGTCCTAGTGCACGAGCAGCCTTATTTTTTCACTCTATTAAGCTGAGTATGTGATGCTCTAGCAAGCATTAACATTTGAGCACAGAAATGTTGATGTGCTGGTGTTACACGATGTGTTTGTATTCTGTTGTGCATCTGCTGCATTGCCAAGACAAAATAAAATTATGTCCTAAATAAGCTATGAAAAAGCATTATTCGTCTGCAGCAAGTAATTAATATAATTTTAGGTAATAAGTGGTATGTTTCAATGAACACACAAATAAGGATTGTTTTGTGAGTAACAAACTATTTGCTTTTTCTTCAATATGTTCTCTTGCTTTTGAAGCCTAGTCAGAGTTTCTCTGGCATTTAGTATTGCAAGAAACATACTTGAAAACTTAAGAGAGAATAAGGGTAAATATAGCTTAGTCTACCTTAATCTAATGGTGTCCTTGTTATATCAAAACCAAAACCCCCCACAAAACAATTTATATCACTGCAAGGCAATGCACTAAGGATTTTATGAACAAAACTTGAGTATGTAGAGGTGACAGTACGTTAGCTGACAAACAGCATTTAACTTCGGTTTTGAAATCATCTGTAACGGAAGAGTAACAATTACTTTTTCTGCTAACAATGAACCAAATGTTGTTTTGTTGTTTTGCTGGTTTTTTGTCTTAACAGGGTCATAATCGTATCATAGCCTATAGTAGGCCTGTATATTTCTGTTTATGTTGTGGTCTTATTTGGCTGTTGGATTATGGCAGCAGACACATATCTACAACAAGGTTCAGGTTGTATGGAATGGCTTTCACCAACCCGTTGCTGCTGCTGTCAGCCAGGGACTTAGTTATAGGTGAGTACCTTTTTTTGTGGAGTTGAATTGTTTGCTTGACTAAAGTAGAATTTTTTTCTTTTTTCCACTCTGCATCTTGTTGTGTGACATTGTTGCGTCACTCACCTTCTAAATCCAGTTCATTTAATTTCCTTTGGAAAGAGTAGTTTTAGCTTTGCTGAAGTTGATGGGAAAGTTCCCCCTTTCTATCACTTCTGTAACAAGCTGCGGAGATGTCAACTAATATGATGTAATTGGAAAAAAAGAACTTTTTAGTTATTTAGTGTCTTAGGCCTAATCCCTGAACCTTCTGTTCTTTCTTTTTAACTTGGACATGGATATGTTTCCCTGTAGTTGGATCAAGCTGCTCAGTGGTTAAAGAAATGTTTTGGACTCTTTTGTAATCTTTAGAGGGACTTGTGGCAAATGAGAGAGAGTTCTCTTTAAATCAGGTTACATGTGTTTAGTAATCAGGTAGAACAGTGGGGACATATTTTTAAAAAACATTATAAACAGATTAGATCTTACTTAGTGTGTCTCAGAACATACTAAAAATGCAATTTTGGGCTGTATGAGATGCGACAAGTACATTCACTGTGCAGCTGGCATTCTGCAAAAAACTGGACCTAAAAAACAAACACCCCCGTCTCCTCCCCCAAACCAACAAACCATTCACCTATTTACAAAGTTTAGTGAAAATAGTAACAGCTACTTAATCTTGGGCAGAGCTCATAGAAAGGAGAGAGAGAGAGACTGTAAATATTTGAAGACTACATTGCTGTGGGAACTTCATGCATATTCCGTAATGGAGCAAAGCTCCTCTCTGGATCACCTCTTGGGAGGGGGAAGAAAATCGTTAAGAATTCATCTACATGGAACACACTTGCACTTCAGGTGTTCCAAAGTACTTTTGTATGAAAAACTACAGCAGTTCAGTGTTAAGACTGCATGCTTCCAGTGCTTATGCAGTCATCTGTTCAAGAAAAATTTAAAGCTTGATCTTGGTTTTGATTCTCCTATCTTTTAAAAAAAAATATTTTTAAAAAATTTTAATGGTTAGGAAGAATTACTGATTCAGGCATTTGGAGTATTAGTTTTTATTACCTGATTTTAGGAATGTCCTGAATTTCATACCTCATACTGTTTCCCCCTTTGACTTTCTGCTAGTAAACCTGTGTTTAAATTAAAATGTTGAGAGGGGAAAAAAGGTCTAAGCCACTTATTTATGAATAGAGTATTGTCCAAGCATTTCCAAAGGTGCTTTTCTACAGATTCTGTGGATCTATCTATGTACTGGCATATTTCATTCTGTATCTGTGATGGAAAAGGTGGATTCATTCCAAATACAAAACTGGCTTGACTTCCTCTTGTTTATTCTCAGTCTGTTTCAGAAATCTTTTCTTCCGTTTCTTCTCACCCTGTGTCATTGCCATAATTTATACCCATGTTCTCATAAGGTGATACATGAATGTCTGTGTAAGCGGTGTTGTGTTTAAAAAAAGTATTTAAGAGTCTTTTCCAGTTTTAAAGATATATGCTAGTATCTACACCAGGCCATGTCCATTTTGAGATTAGCTTTTAAAAATTCTTAGTTCAGGTTCTGAATTATCATTCTTTTTGATCCTTATGTTGTACTGTTCTTCTTGGGTGTCTTGCACCAGCTTATGTGGTTTCTATTCCTTAGCAGTTCTACCAATAAAAAAACCAGATTGCCAGAACAGCTCTCACGTTATTGTAATTAAAAATAAATTTTTAAAAAAGCCAAAATATAAACTGACACCTGCTGCCCCTGCTCCCCCACATGCACACCCTTGCCTTGAGCAATTATTAACGTTGCTGAAGCACTATTTCGAAAAGCTTTGTGTGTATTGCAAATTGAGCTGGCTGCTAGAAAATGTCCTTTGTTAGCAGAAAGTAAAAATCCCAAGTGCCATTTTATCCTATTCCCAGGCACAGCTACTAGAACAGCCCAGGTACAGGGCAAGGCAAACTTTATGTTTAAATAACTTGTCTGCTGGCAAGGACAGAGCAATTCAGTGAGGACTGGTATAATTTTTTAATTATTATTTCTTTATTTAGTGACCCACATGTTGGACTTGATCAGTTGGTCTGAATCTGCTCCACGTTTGTAAAAACTATTCTCTGTTTTCACCGAGGTGGTCTCCATTAGAGGGCAATTCTGTTACGGACATGTTCTTTAAAAGCCATCAGAAATGTTGGCTTTTTGCTGGACTACTCTTTAAATTGGGTGTTTCCAGATCTATTCTGTAATTTTATTTTCAGTGGACCAGAGATTGTTAACTTAGAGGCCTTTACGACTTTCTAACGTGTCAGTGAGAACACTATTGTTTGCCTACTTGCCCCATTACTCAGTGATTTGAGATGAAGTTTTTCACCTGAGAATTATGAAAAATGTTTTTTGCAGGTCCTGAATATCTGGTCCATAGATTAGATTTTCTGGTTTGTGTCATTAAAAAAGATGCAGAACTGAACATTCTTCCCAAGCCCTGAACCTACGTGTTTTTAAACAATGTTTAGTTATTTAACTTTGCCAAGGAGTGGGGAAAAAAGAGATTCTCGGTGCCTATCTCACTGTAGATATTTTTAGTACGATATCCTTTAGTAGAATCATAGCATCGTTTAGATTGGAAAAGATCTTTAAGATTGAGCCCAACTGTTGACCTGCCACTGCCAGGTCCACCGCTAAGCCATGTTCCTAAAAGTGTCCAACTGTTCTGTGGATATAAACGTAGAAACTTAAAACTGAGATTTGTGATTCTATACAGGATACTTTAATATGTGTTGTTTCTTTTGGGCACTGAAGTGACAGGTCAGTCAGGTTATGGAAATCCCCCCAGACTATGAAATTTTTCTGTTGGTTATTTTCATGGTTTGATCCTTCTGTCCCTCAGAACCTAAAACGTATTATATGCTGCTGCTTGTGAATTATATCTGAACTACTTAATAGTTGTTCACAATTGTTATTTCTACATCTTTTATTCCTTTACGTTTAAAAGTAAATAGTAAGTAGACATTGGTACATACCATTCCCTGTATGAAAATTAAGTGGATTTGTTTATCGTTGCATTCTTAAGTACTGTGATTTGCAGGGGTTTTAATGGCTCCATTCAGTTAACCATTTTCATTTAAAGAAAAACGAACAAAAAGTCACTTAGAATCAGAACTTGTCAGAGGCGGTGTGGGAAAATGAGTAAAATTGTTGGATGTTATTAGTGGTGTGAAACCCAGAGGTGAAATGGCTGGTCTTAGCTTGCTCCTAGAACTCCAGGCAGGCAGTTAGGCTTGGATAAGTCTCATGTACGAGCGAAAACTTACAAATCTTCTAATCTGTAAACAGCCTTGGCTGATCTTTGCTATGTAAAAATGGAAAGCCTGAGCTAGCCTGGGTCTTTTTCTACAAGTGGTCAAAATGGAAGTACAAGAAATCTGGCTATTGATCTATGTAACCTCTATATTCAGTAATTTTTGAGTCTTTGAAGTAAAGATTTTACATAATGGGTGATTAACTTAGAAATGATAGTAGAAATATTTTGGTGATATTGAGTTACTGGTGTACTGAAGACTACATTACCATGCTGTATTTTTCACATTCACCACTTTTTCAACTTTTTTTTTCTTCTGTAGTGTTTACACTATGTTTCCCTATAGTATTCTTCATTGGTCTCCTGCCTCAGGTGAATACATTTGTGATGTATCTCTGTGAACAGCTGGATATTCATGTCTTCGGTGGCAATGGTGAGCAGTGGTTTTTGTCAGTGGCAAAAGCTTTAGATTAAATTAATGGGCTAGTTAAAAGTACAGTTAGCATTCTGTGTTCAGAAGGTGGGGTTACATATAGAGAAATCACTAAAGTTTCTAAAAAAAACCAAACGCTGGAAGTCTTCTGATTGAGAAATAGAATTATTGTCCCTGGTAAGTCTGTCAAAAGTGCACTTTCTTCCTCAACTGCTTCTGTTGCAGTTGTTATCCACTCCCATGGTAATGCTGGTGAATAGATGAGGAGGTGAATCCACATAAATTGCTCTTCAAAAACCAAAATCATTTGTAGGGGAAAATAGAAGTAGTTGCCGTGGATTGGATTTATTTATAATTATTTTTTTTATTAGAGGGAAGTTGCAACTGTGAGGCCGATACCTTTCTTAAACCATATGAAGTATTTTGTATTCTCACCTAATCTAACACTATTTATTTTTCCTTCCTTTTCTATGATATTCAGCTACCACAAGCCTGCTTGCAGCACTTTACAGTTTTATCTGTAGTATTGTGGCAGTAGCATTGTTGTATGGACTGTGCTATGGTGCCCTGAAGGTGAGCAAAATTTTAGACACAGCATACACTGGTGCTTTGGGGTTCGTTTTCTGCTTCCCTATATCTTAAAATACTTAAATATATAGAAAATTAATTCAAATGCTAATCTTGTTTGATGGAGTTTTACATTTGCTCAGCTGTGATGGCAGTAAAGGAACATTGCAGGAACAAAGCAGATGTTTTGCTTAAAAAGGTGTATGTTTTGTGCCTGTACAAAGGCAAACCATGTGACATTTACCTTGAGTTTCCTTCCACGTTTTTTTTGGGGGGGGAAATCACAGAAGTGGCTTGTTTCTGGCACAGTCTTCATATACTGGTTTGTTAACCTTTCAAGATGGTATTTTTTTCAGTGCTGCAAACAGAAATAGGTTTTTTTAAATTAATCCTTACTTGAAAGAAAGCAGTTTGTAGTGTCAAAATGAAGGTGTGTGCCTATCTAAAACGTGGGATTAGCTGACAAAGCAGAGGGGGAAAAAAAAGCCCAAACCCAACAGTTTTTCCTTGTTTGAAGTGCCGTTCTGTTTGAAAACGGTGCTGTATTGCTTCTTTTTCTTGGTTTCGGGTGTGTAATTTAATGCTCTCAATTCACCATTATTTTCTGCATTTTCCAACTCAGAGCTGCCTGGCTTTTTTCCACAGAGAGTAAAAACAGAGAGTAAAAACTTGCCGGAGGAAATACTCCCTTGATGCTATCACCCGCAGAACATCATTAGCTTCCTGTGAATTTGTACATTTGTCTCATTAGCCTTTTGTAAACACATCTGTTCAAGATAAACAAGCTCTAGCAAAGAATCACTGTCTCATCTTTGCAGATCCAGTACAGATCATGAAAACAAAAATAAAACCACTGGTTCAGTCAGAATTCACTGCATCAAAAAAAGTAAATTGAGTAAAAACAGAGAAAACTTTTAAAATAAAGAAGTAATGAAATGCAGCTCCAAGAACCTGTGAGTTCAAGAAATGCAGGAAATTCTTCATAAGGGCTATGAAAATTGATGACTGTTTAATGCTAAAGATGGTGTAGGCTTAAGCGATGTACTCTGTTAGAGTTTCTCATCCATAGTTCAACATAGGTGAATACTGAACGTTATTTTTATACTAAATGTCTAGTGTCATTTTTGTGGAATTGTAGTTAATTCTTTTTTTATGAGAACATAATTCTTGTACATCAGATAAATGTTACACTTTTGTCTCTTTTCCTTAATGTTTCTGTCTCCAGGATTCTTGGGATGGGCAGCATATTCCAGTTCTCTTCTCCATATTTTGTGGTCTGTTAGTGGCAATATCGTATCATCTCAGCAGACAAAGTAGTGACCCTTCCGTGCTTTTGTAAGTAACTCAGTTTGTGTCACTTCCCCAAGGAAGAGCAAAGTTGCAAGGAAAGAGTATTTATAATGTTAGATATTAATACTCTGAGCTGGTAGTCACCAGCATTATCAAAAATAATACGATCTTAGTTGAGGCGTTAGAAATTCTCAAGTATTTTTACCTATTTCCTTCTTGAATGGGAACCTTGCTTTTTGAATTTTGGCAAATCACTTATGTGCCAAAAACCAGATTTAACTGCCTGCCAATATTCTCCAAAATGCCAGTGGGGTGCAACCTTTCTGCTAGTGCATTTGAACTGAGAACTTGTACCAAATCTGTGTTTAAAGAGGTGATCAAAGCACTAGTTTAAGCTGAATCCCACATGTGGATTTTTTTGAGCTGTTTCTCTCAATTTGTAACTGTATTCTTACCTTGAATGCAAGTTCAAAGCACTTGTTCAGATAATTTCATCTCAGATGCATAACAGTAAGGATCTGGTTTGGTGATGAGCATTCCTGTTCACCATGGGCAGACATCTGTTTGTGTTGCTATTCTGAGTTGGAGTATTGATCTGATGGTGGGAGTGTTTCTGATTCAGTTAATGATTATGTGTGCAAAACAAAATAGTTCCAGTAGGAGAAACACCTCCTACAGGACAACCAATAGAGGTTCAGCTACTTACCTGGCTTAGGCAGAGCTTGAACTTAGGTTCAAATTTAGCCATAAAATTGGATGAATTTAATAAGCAGTAGTTGGGCATAGATAACGAGGGGCCTTTTCTGTGAACTGTGAGATTAACGATTTGTGAGTGTTCACACGGAAGGAGAATTCTTATCTTTGGGTTGACAACCTTGCCCTGTTTACTCGTACTCCAGGTGACTTTACTCTGTTGGTACGAGGTCCTTGCCCCTCGATACCTGTGCTTTCGTTCTTCCCAAGGACTATAGCCTGGATGCGGACGTTTGACCTGCAGGTTCACCTCCGTAACCAGAGTGACACAGTTAAGCACTGCAATCCGTTGCCATACCTAATTGCCTTTGAAGATCTAGAGCTCATTCTGTAGTGACCTTCCTGTCCATGAAAACAAATAGTTAATATTTCTGTACCACATAGGGTGTTCTGAGAAAAATCACACTGAGGGGTTGAGAGACACTTAGGTATGGCTAACAGTGCTGCATATGGCCTTCTAAAAACTTAGATACAAGCTTTCGGGACTTTAGTACCAGTCCCAAAACCAGCCAGGTAAGCTAAGAATTTAGTAGTTTGGTCAGTGTGGCTAATTCATGAGTTAACCAGGGTAGTAGATATTTTTTTTTTGTTGAAATTTGAATTAAACAGAAGAATTCTTGATTCTCTAAGATGTTGACAAATAGACTGCTTCTAAACTTTGTGCCAGGTTTCGTTTCTGTGCAGTTATTTAGGAACTAAGGGTTTTGTTTTATGAGTATTGAGAACTCCAGGTAAAATTCAGTATTTGCTCAGCTACTCCTGCTGGTACTGGAGAAACTACTGTTAGAATAGAGTCTGGCTGCTACTCTTTAATGGTGGTAGTTATGTGCAACCAGAGAACTAATTCTTTCATGAAGTTGAGATCTCATATTTGTAATTTTTTTTCAGCCACATTGAAAGCATAAATATGTCAGGATTGTTTGTTTTTTTTTCTTGCAATAGAACTTTTGTTTCTGTTGTTACTGTAAAACCACATAAACAAGACAGGCTTTTCAGTGGGTTCTTTTTTGACTCTCTTTAAGCTCTTTAGTGCAATCAAAATTTTTTCCTAATTCTGAAGACAAAAACCCTGAGGATCCTCTGTCTGAAGTAAAAGATCCTTTACCTGAAAAGCTTAGAAATTCTGTGGTAAGTAGGCTTCTTAATTACAATTACTATTTTCATTCAGTCTAAGTGTTTACTCTATGTTGGATTCTATAGCATCAATCTGGATCTTATGTGGTTCACAACACTTGTTAATTACCGTGGTGTTGATTAGGATGAGTATTAGAGCATTTCCTTTAAATCTGCAAATGAACAAATACACTACATCAGGAGTATAATATAGCGCAATTGAAATTATTTAAAAGAAGGCACATGGAAGAATTGGAATTCTCTAGTGTGAATTCAGTGAAGTATCACTGGTGATTTTCTTTGAGATCATATCAAGAATAATAAATGATACTTCTGTGTGGAAGTTAGTGGGGAATAACGGTGGCAAAACTATATAAAGTCTCTAGTTCTAGTAATTGTGAGCTTTGTGTGTGGTGTTCAAGAGACAGAAAATAAGTGGTGGAAAATGTTTTGGGGTTTTTTGTGGGGTATTTTTTTTAAAAGCAGATGTAACCTGCTTCATTTACTTCAGCACATACTTCGAATATTTAGTAAAAATTCACTCTAAATATATATTTTATCACTTTCATAAATATACATTACTCTTTATCATACAGTGGAGCAGTAACTAGAAGATGTAAGTTTAGTATGTTGAACTTTTGTAAAAGAAGGCTGAATATTAATTTAACCTGATGTAAGTCTACCTGTAGCAGGGAGTAACAATATAGATGGGATTTCTCGTAGTACAGCAGCCACAAATGTGACAAGGTGCAGTGTGTGGAAACTGCAAGTAAATATTTCAGGCAGAGAAACCACAATCCTTTTAATGCATAACAGGAGTGAATGAGCTACAATCGCCTTTTTTCAGCTCTCAAACTATGTTGTTGGTCACCAAAAGGGCAGGCTTGCTGAGGATTGTGATATATTCTTTCTTTCTTTGTGTGTGTTTTAAGTCAGGATTTACTGGTTAAAAAAAGACGACTGTATCCCAGGAAGTTAAGACCTTGCAGCAGTAGCTGCTGTGTGTAATTAGTTGGCCGATTTTGGGGCAGTTAATCATTTAATAATTTTTCTGGACTGAAAACAGTAATACTGTATTTACAGAGTGGGAACAGCTCTGAGCTCGTGACTTGTAGTGGCCCTAAGTACATATTGCCCCCTTGTGACCGAGTCTGGCATTGCTCGTTTTATTTTATTTTTTTGAGGCCGTCTAACAGCTTGCCTTCAAATTTTTTTTTTAATTTTTTTTTTTAAGAGGTATGGACTCTCGTTCCTCAGGGTCATTCCAAAGCTTTCCGTTACCCTTCTGCAAAGGAGGAAGAGAGCCTAGTTGTCCTGCCTGGTTGTTAGCTCTGTCTAGGCAGCTTTTTTCCTGAGCTCTTAATTTTATAGTGTAAACATTACTTAACTCAGTCCATAGTTGGAGAGAGAATATATTGGGTATATTAATTTCTCTTGCTTTGGGTATGCATCTTCTCACTTAACTGATTTGAACTAATGCTCTTAACTATCAGATTTATCTTGTAAAATTTCTGATACCTTCAATGGAAGCAGTTAACGCTGCCATAAATTTAAGAATCTTTACTCATCAGTGTTACAGCTGATGAACATTAAGAATATGAAGACGATAACCAACACCTGTATTTTCTAAAATTACTTTATTTTCACTTCCCAGAGTGAACGACTGCAGTCTGATCTGATTGTGTGTATAGTCATTGGTGTGCTCTATTTTGCAATTCACGTCAGTACAGTTTTTACAGTTCTACAGGTAAGGTGTTCCATCATTTCTGCTGCTTGTTATCTCTATACGAATACTCCAGTGCAGTATAACACTTATTCTGGTAGTGCACTGGGTGTTCTGACTAGTTTTAGATGGTCTTTAAATAAATGATGTGACAAGTACATGACTGATTATCTTCACATTCAAGTTTTATTTACTCAAAAATGCTTCTTCTTCTGTTCTTTCCTAGTTTCTTCTTATATTCTGGATTTTTATTTCAGTCCTTGATACAAAATGCCTTCTTTCTTCATCTTTCTCAGTTAAATAGTATCAGGATCATTTTGGAGTAAGGAAAAGTGAAACTTTTTTTTGAAAAAGAAAAAACGTTTAAAAGGTTTGATTCTTGAAGATTGAGGGGCTGAACCTTGACTCAATCAAGGTTGAGTCAATTGCTAGCATGGCTGTTTGTAGACTGTAGTATCAGGGAGTAACTTGTTACTGGGAGGATTATTTACAGGACTTCAAAGAGCCTTTGAGTCTCAGGTTTTTTACTTGTCAGTCTAGCTGCTTTGGATCCTTTTAATGTGTATATGTGATCCTACTTGTTGATGATGACATGGAACCAGACCCTGTGCTTGAATTTAAGTAAAGGCATTTGCCTTGCAGTTACAGAATTTCTAACATGGGTATTCCAGTAATGGAACCATCATTAGCTTAGGAACAGCCTTATGTCAGGAAAATAAAAGTTTCTTGCATGTATTTGTAAAAATATCTATGTGAGGAGAGAGAGAAGGTTTATATATTTTAT
>NW_009724536.1:70093-87822 GCF_000703405.1 Apaloderma vittatum | reverse complement strand
AGGGAAAGTCTGGCTATATGGTGGCTTTTTGTTTATTAACTCATCTTTTTAAAATTTACCTTGGCGACAGCTTAGTACTCGAGCAATTTCGTATTGTGCACCTGCTGTAGATTTGAGCCCTAGACTTTGCATGCTCTGCTAAAAGGCTGCTCTCATGAGAGTGATTTTTTTCAGGCTAGAGGAGATGCTTAACTTGCACTTCTGGCTGAAAGACATTAATCTATAGGTCATAAAAAGTAGTAAAGCTAAACTGAGTTGCGGTAAAAGTAAGCAAAGCTCAAAATATCCCCATGTATTTCGGCGGGGTACTTCTGTAAATGTAAAATAACTGCCAGGACTACAAAAGTATTAAGGGAGAGAATGACAAATACTTAATGAAATTCTATTGTGAATGAGATGATTTTAGATGTATAGGAGGCAACTGTCTTGGGAGGAGGGGAATTAACTTGAGTGCTTGCTTCTTTATGGTTGGAGTTGTTAGAGTGAATGTACATAGCTGAGTTTTCACCCTTTGAATTAACACAAAGTCTGAAAATGCATTTTTTATTTTAATTTTTTTTTTAATTCCCTTGCTAGAAAATGCATTCATTATGGAAATAGTAGCTTTGGGTGTTCATTTTAAAAAAAACCACAACAAAACATGTAAAGGTACCTAAATAAATTCATGCCGTAGATCTGGATTTTAAGAATGAGTGTGGCTTCCTGAAGAAATAAAAATGTATTGATGGTATTTGTAGACTATAAGTAGTTATAGGCAAATAGTTCTTGAATTTTTATTGCTAGTAAGATTGCCTGATGTCTGGCTTAGTGTTAAATTCTGGTTAGCCTCGGTTAGAGGATGTGAAACCTTCTGTATTAGGTTACTGTAGTATCTACGTAAGTAATCCTTTTCCATGTATTTCCTCCTTATGTAAGTTGGCTGAGCTTCTCTGATTAGTTGAACTTGAAGCTTTTTTATATTTCTAATAGGAATCATTTATCTGTTGAGGAGCTTTGCCCCTTAGAATCAAAGGGAGAAGTAAGTGTTTCTTAAAGTAGAAGTATCTATATTAATGTAGTTTGCTCACCCATAAATTGAAGTGGAGGCTGATTGTTAATCTACCTTGCTTGGGTTACTACAAATAATTTTAGTGCGAGACGAATTTATCTCATAGGTAATGTTTCTTTTCTCCTCAAAGTGGCTATGCACGTTGATTACTTGTTGTGTTAGACCAACCTTACAGAATATTGCTAGGGCTCTGATTTCTCACATAACTAATTACAGACCGTACCTTTAGGCCAAAAAAAAGTGAGAGAAGTGATAAGCTTTTGTAACCATTTGGAGGAGGGAAGATATACTTACTGCTGATAAATAAAAGTTTGACATTAATGTGACTTAAATCTGTTTGATATTTCCTCCCCTGCCCCAGTAGAATTCATGGCTTTCTGAAGAAAAATAAAATAAATAAAATGAAGAGGTGATTGTTGGGACTAGTATCTTTTGTAGAAAAGATTGTTTTTGTAGATAGTTATTCTAATGTTTTCTTTGCCATCTACGTAACTCTGAAAGGAGCGTGATAATTGGTAACCTCTGGCAATAGGAAGCTAGTTTACAGAAATTTAAGAAGCTATTCATGTAATGCCATGGAAAAAATGAAGTAGAAGAAATATTCCTGGCTTTGGGTGCAAATAACTCATTAAAACCGTGGTGGTAACTCAAAACCAGATTAAGAAACTTACCCCCTGCAACTGTCTGTTTTTATTATGTGCCATGTAAAGAACTGATTTGAGAAAGAATCTCGGGCTGTTGCCTGACAGTACTGAGTGTTGAAATGCACATTTTTGATTCAGTAGGGAATTAGAGTATCGCAGTTGAAAGAGAAAAGCAATCGTGGGGCAGCTTAATAGGCAACGGTTCCTGTAGTTCATCTTGTTATCTTGTCGTCTGGAAGGAAAAAACCAAACACACACAACCATGTGCGCTCCAATTGCATGTAATATGTTACAGAAATCACTTTCTTAAAACCTTGGAACCCTTAAATTTCCTCCCCATTTAACATGTGAGCCCTGCGTGTCCCCCTGCTGGCAGCATGGCCGTGGGGCGTTTCCTTGGGGACCAATGGGTGGCCCTTGCTTTTCGTGTTTTTTTTGTTTGCTTGTTTTTTGGGTTTTTTTTTTAAAGTTTTGAATTCCTTTTCTTTATATACGAGTTAATATATTCGTATACTACTAGGAAAGGGTAAAATGCAGATTTTATGCAAGGGAGTTTACTGCAGATAGATTCCAACGTTAGGTGAAGGATATTATATAACTATAGCTCCTCCTTGGTTTCATATTTTTCTATCTACTGCATCTAATTGGCCTTGGTTTGTTTGTTTATTTATTTATTAATTTTCCCAGTGTTTGGATAGGAAATGTTTTGCCTGACTGGGTAAATGTAATAGACAAGGCATAGGGTGGGGAGATTTAAATGTTCAGTACTAGGCAGCCACAAAAAGCTTAATGGCATGTTTCTTTAGGAGACTAAATAAGAAATTGTGATATGGTTCTGTTCTGTATTAGCTTAAATATATCTATGATATTAAGTGCTCCAGAAAAAAGTGTGTTTGACTGGTTAATCCTTAATTATTAGTAAACGTAGTAATTTCTGAAGGCAGTGCGAGGTTTTCTAATTGAAAAAATGAAACTTTTTCTGTATTCTTTCAAGACAAACATGCAAGAAGTACCAGAAAAATCTTTAAAAATGAAAGTTCCTCAGAGGAGAAGTATAATCATTAAAAGTTTCCTTTGTGTAAAGCAATAGAAGCTGCAAACAGCAGTTTGCACCAGTTTTTGCAATGGAGGCAATAAAGCTGTTACCATATGTAGCATAAACTTACATAAAAACGCTAACCTTGGTGGTATTGGGATACCTGTATCATACATGTAGATTGCTAGTTAAAATTCACTGGTTTTAAGGTTTGGGTTTGGGGTTTTTTTGCTGATTTTTGGTCAATGCTTCTTTCAAAAGTACACTTTTTCTAATGAGAATCTGCAGCAAATGGAGATCAACAAATGTAGATACCATGGTCAGTAGATAGCAACATACTTCCCCCTCCCTCCCCTTTCCAGATTGCATTGGCTTGTCATCTTAAAAAGTCATTAAATATGTTTAAACGGAGCATGAAACGTTTGTTCTTGGTTGATGTTTTGGCTGCCTGTATTACTCTGGTGGGGTCCTTCATGCAGCCGAACAACCTGAGTAAACTAAACTTGTTTACTACTAGAGGGCAAACAGTTATGCAACATCAGAGGAGTAGCATACCGCTGATTGAGGTTTTTTTAGTAAAGACAGCTTTATTCAGTGGCCTAAATCTTTGCTGGTTTCATTTCCTGATGAAGGAGCCGCTGGAAACGGACTCTTGCCCCTTCAAGATTGACTGATAAAAACTTTTGATCAAAAAGGTTGATAGTCTGTGTTGTGTACCTGACCTACATCAATCTAAATAATATACATGAAAATAACATGTTATTGCATTTACTATTAAATATGAGATGAAAAATATATGTAGCTAAAAAGATTAGCTAGGTAACATGTGTTCTTTCTTACATTCTTTTTTCCTAAGCAATAAAACAATTTTGGTGAACTTAGAATTAGTAGGAGTTTTGAGTACAATTAATTTTCTTAACATATAATTCTACCTTTAGTGCTCTTCTTGCACAGTCTTTTGTTTCCTGACTTCATTTAACCTTCAATCGTGTTAAGAAAGTGTTGTGCTTTTTAGTGCTTGGCTATTGGTTGTTTTTCCTTCTTTTCAAAGCTTCTGTGGTCATATTAGGGACAAAATAAATTTGTGCTTTCTTTCTATTCTCTCAAAGAACTGCTTCAATTTCCCTTTAAAAAATACAAATTAGCATGTAAATATCACAACTTATTTTTTCCTTTTGTTAATAATAAAGACTTGGGTACTTGTGCACTTTTTAATAATGTAATGTTAATGTCTGGGAAGGTGTGCATGGTAAGCATGTGTAATGAAGATTTCAGATTAAATAGTCTGTAGCAAACCTATGAAAATAGTAGTCAGCTAATGTGGTGGCAAATCCTTTAGAACTGTTAAAACAAGAATTGAGAGTGCTTGCTTGTTTTGCAGCTGTTGGATGATAAGGATTGTAGCTCGGCTCGGAGGCACTGAGTGTACAGAGACCTCTGGCCTTTGATTAAGGAATTCAAATTAACTGTGAAAGGTAAAAGATCAAGAACTGAAAGATCAGCTTAAAATCCATTCCCTCCTCTAGTTTGTGGTTGTTATTGCGTTGGAGTTTGTTGTTTGTTTGTGTGTTGTTTTTTTTTTTTTAAAATAAAATGCATGGATTTAATCTTGACATAGCTTGTAATTTTCCTTGAAGATAGTTTTCTGCAATGCAGCTCGGGCTGTCTTTGGCATCAAGGGTTTACATAAGTGGATGGAAAATGGTTTAGCTTGCTGCTTACGCCCCTGGCATTTCCACCCTCATTGCCTTCGTCACCGAAGGATCCATTTTTATATAATAGATTTTAGTTGAGTGACAAAGGGGAAAATTAAGGAAAAATCAATGTTTGATTTGGAGGGAGAAAACATGGTAGGATTTATTGTGCAAATACCAGTAACTTAATATTCCGAAGTGTTGTATACTCGCATAGAAAATCCTTACGCTTTGAACTAGTTCGAAGTAAGAAAGAGGAATCATTAGAATGTAAAGCAAGAACAATTAGGTGTAACAACTTGGTAACTGCCCAGCTCCATATAGTTTCAACGAATTTGTCAAATTGCTTGTAGAAATTTTAAGCAAAGCAGAGGACAGTTGTGAAAATCGAAGGCTCTGGTTTTTAGTGCTGATTTATTTGGAAAAGATTGTGTGTTTTGAATAGTTTCCATGGGGAACTCTGCTTTTCAGAAGCAGACCTGTTTGATCTGATTTCATAGTACTGAGCTGTTCTCTGGTTGTTATACAGCTATTATCTGCTTTAAAAGTTTGGATTTTATTAGTCTGTCTATATATTCATGGCAGATTAATACATAAAAAATACCTGTAAGGTAATTTTTAATGTTACTGGTAATGTTTAGCGATCTTGAACTTTTTAGGATTGTATTTAAACTGTATTTATTAGGATTGTATTTAAACTGTTAATCCTGTAGCTTGTGTGAGCGAGTATTCTGCCAGAATAAGAGAATATGAAGAAAGCTTTCCTAAATTATTTCAAGTTCACTTGAGGATATGGTGAGCTGCAAGTATCGAGTTCAGGGCTTGTGACCTGATCATGTATTTAGTTTGTCATCCATTGCAGTTGATGATGAACCTATATCTTTTTCAAGAGAGGGAGGTGTATTTTTTGATTCGTCTGTTTTCCTTACTTTTCCAATGTTTTTAGAGTAACGGTCTACTAGAACCATGTCCCAGGCAGTCTTTACACTTCAGCAAGCTTAACTTTATCCATCTGGGGAGTAAATGGTTGTTGCTGCAACATTATGGTTCTGTGCATTAATTTATTTTTTGTATTTTTTTTGCGTTATGACATTGTCAAGTTTCCAGGCTTCATGTAAGGAGTGTGCCTCCATTAATGTGCTAAAGAGCAGCCATAGTGCGAGGGAACAGGCAGCCAGGCTTGAGTGCAGGTTTCTGACAAGTGACACTTGAATAAGCAATTCTTGCAAAAAAAGAAGGACTTGAATTTAAACTACAAGAAGTGCAATTGAAACGTAAAGTGAAAAGCTAAAAATAGGAGCATCCACTCTATCACTACTTTTTGGACTGGAAATACAAGATAAAATTATTGTATCACTTTCAGCAGTGGCAAAAATAACTATTGGAGCTTTTGCAGTTTCCCATTTTAAAATTGATATAAGGGTGAAGTTTGGAAGTAGACTGAATGAAATACTTAAGAAATTAACTGCTGAAAATCTTTATGATCAATATTTTCATGAGTGATGCATCTTGCAGAAACCGCATTCCTATGAGAGAAGTACAAATTGATCATTGCCGCAGAGCTCAAGTAGAACTGCAATACTGGAAGAGTGAGAATGAATCACTCTTTAATTAAAAAACTGCTTAATAAATATCATAAAATCTCCTATGGCTTGTGCAGATAAATTACATTGTTTCAGTATTGGCTTGTAATGACTAATTATAATTCAAATGAGTAAGGGTTTAAACCTGTTCTTAGGCTTGTGTGTACGTGGGAAGGTGAGAGTATCAAAGTGTCTGGAATTGGAGCTCAGGGTGGATATGAATGGAAAATAGCAAGCTTACAAAATCTTCGTTATGTAATTCACAAAGAAAGCTTTTTTAATTGTGCTCTGTAAGGTACAAAGGCATGCCTCCGTCATGCTGCACAAAAATGGAATGCCTTCAGCTGAGAGGTGACTTAAAGGATGAGCTCAGGAGTGTTTACTACCATGATTTTTACATTTTTTTTTACCTTTATCTCTTGTTTTCTTGTGCAGCCTTGGATGTCTCGTTGTCTAGCACATTACTGAAACTTTTGTTGTATTCAATTTCAATAGATATGTTCCACACGCTGTGGACACCTGCGAAAAATTGCAGTTGAAGTGTAAAAGTGTAGTGTCAAATGCATCTGTACACAACTGTTACTAAAAGTTATTGAGCTATTTGTAATATGAACATTTGAAGAGTTCAAGGGATATACCAGTGAAAGTGTAAGAAACTTCTTATAAAAATGCTGAATCTCAAAGGTTTCCCATGTTCGTGATGTGTTCAAACAGCTGTAGGTCCCACTCTTTCTTTTAACAAAATTTGTAAACAATATTCACATGGGGAAAAAAAAAATTGCCTGTTAAAGTTTAGAAGACAATTTGTAACTTTAGGTTTGGCAAATGTTTGCCTTCGTCTTAGGAAGAAACTTCCATTTATATTGTGTTTTTTCCTTTTTTTTTTTTTTTTTACCACAGAGTAAAGCCATCCCCAGCTGAAGGAGTCAAGTCCAACCCATCCAAGAGACACAGGGACCGCCTGAATGCGGAGCTGGACCGCTTGGCTAGCCTTCTGCCTTTCCCTCAAGATGTGATCGCCAAATTGGATAAGCTGTCTGTGCTTAGGCTTAGTGTCAGTTACCTGAGAGCCAAAAGTTTTTTTGACGGTAAGGCTGGGAATTAATTTGGATTTGGACTGCTTGTAAAACTCTGTTCATACTGTATGTCGATTGCAGATGTTTAAGTACTTAAAACTGTTAAATTTATCTGTATTTTAATGGAACATCCAGTTGTGCAGGTGTATACAATGTAACTGTATAAAGCAAGCTTTCTAGTTTCTCCAAAACCAAATGTAACTACTTATATTTAACTTAAATCACTAGTCTTCCAAAGCTTTGCATTTGAAAGTAGTGTTGCCGTTAATGAGTCTTCCAGTCCTTTTCCTTAGTCTTTCGAAGATACTTAAGGAGTTTATTTGTTCCCTCTGAAAATCGCCTGTATAAAACTATTGCTGTTCAAAACGAGTCAGGAGTTCCCAACAGCTGTATGTTTTGCTTAATGAGGCATCAGAAATAACTTTAATATAAAGTACTTGCTAATGCCTCTTCCTATAGATTATTGCAAAGGTGACTTGTAAAGACAGAGAGGCAAAGTCTTCCTGTGTTCAAGCCCCGATTAATGCAGGACACGAGGTATTAAGATGACGGCTGAGGTTCTCCAGTTGTGTGGGCAGGTTTTCACTGACCCCAGCCCTGGCAAGGGTCACACACCAGCACCTGGACTAGTAATTAGGCCAGAAGTTCCTCTTCTCTTACACCACCTCGGAGCTGGCCCTACCCTTGGCCTTTACTACCTGAGCTGTTCTGTAGGGTGAGGTGGCTTCATTCCAGTTTCTTCAACAACAGAAAGAGTCTGTTCGTTTTCATTGCTGGAATAAAGCAGGTAGCTTGTGTTTAAAGAATTTGTCCTTTTTTTCAGTCAGTCAGTGAAGTGGCTAAAGAATCTTGCTTGCAATGGAGTTGATATTAAGTTGCAAGTTATTTATTTACTTTTTTGCACCTTAAAATAAACTCTGTCCCCATCAGTTTAAGACTTAATGTTCCAGCCTCTTGGTAGTGAATTCATACTGTGGATGAAAGCACCGATGAAACCGAACTACCTAAGATAGTTTCAACTTTTTCCTGCAGGAATACAGAACATTTATTTTAATTTATTGTGTATAGTCACTTCAGTTTAATAATGCTCATAAATTTGGATCCAGTATTTTATTGTTTGAAGAAAATATGCAAGTGTCTTGATTTATGTGCTCATTCAGGACAATTCTTAATATGGAATCTACTCAAGGCTAGAGTTGGTCAAGTATTTCTAGCAGTGTTTGTTTAAATGAAAATACTTGCTCCCATGAAATGAAGGTTTATCACATCACTTTCATCAAAGTCTTTGTGAGACATTATCTCACGTCAACTTCTGTAAAACAAATGTACCCACTTGATAAATTGAAGAGGAAGCTTTAGTCTCAGTGAAACTTTTTAAAAAAAATATTATGTATTCTGAAGCAAATACAAGACTGCAGATTTTTTACCTTGCTTGGGATGGAGTGATAATAGCAAATTTCAATTTCTCGTGCAATGGAAATGCTTATTTTTGTTCTCCTCCTGCCACTCTCTTCCCACCCGGACCATTTCACACTGTAAGATCTTGGGATAAAGGAGATTAAGGCTATGATTTCTGTATAGGAAAAAAAATTCACAGCTTTACCTGTGAAATGAGAGCCAGAATCCTTTCACAGCAAATTTACCTCAGTGGCTTGTTTCTAACTCCAACACAAGGGCAGCTTTCAGCCTTTTAAAGTTGCAATGGATTAGATGTGTGTTAGTGGCAGAGAAGTTGTAATTGCATTTCAGGTTCCAATTTAACTACTGTGGATCCAGAATTGAAACAAACTTACGCTATGGAGTTGAAAATACAGGTTATTATTAGCAAAGTATCCACATCAGATGAACACATGCAGCTAATGCTACTGCACTGCACCACAGCTGTAGAATATAGGGTATTTAATTGTGTTATCATGAATTAAGTAGCAGAACTTTGATTTGCCTTGCAGGAAAGGACTTCTCAGGCAACAACTAAGGGCATATACTGGGTGCAGTACCGTAGTGTTTTTCCTGTAGTCCTTCATAAAATAAAGCCTGCTAAATGAGAAGAGATAGATGTTGCTTTTCCTGTGCAAGACATTTTGACCACTGTAAGATGAAGCAAGCTTAGTGTATACCTTCAGATAGGATAGCTTCAGTAGAAGCTATTTTAACCTTTTTCAGCAGAAAAACACTTTTAGCTACTTCTTTTCAGGCCTTTGAACTGCAGGATTACAGATCAGGTTAGTTAACAGTATGTACCTAACTGTTCAAAGGCTAACATCAATGACTAAAGTAAGAGTAACTAGCCTATGACTGAGAGATCCAGTACTGAAAAAAAGATCTTTCATACTGTTTTAATGTACTTAAATAGCATGGAATCCCTTTTGGTGGAAACATACCCTCCAAAAGAGAAATTAGTGCTTTGAAGTACAGAATTAACAAAAATACCCTGAAAACCTCGAGGTTGGAGTTTCATGGCCTGTCTGTGCAGTGCTTCACACAGAACTGCTTTTTAGAAGGACTGTGGTTTTTTGTAGTTCGTTCTCTGTGGAAAGCCCTTTAGAATAAATCTGACAAATGCAAGAGTGAGCACTGATTGTCACTTTGAGTGCATAGACTGAGCCAGCAGGTCCACTTTATTAACGCAGCATGCTGAAGTAAAGGGAAACGCCAAATGAATAACAGGATGCAAATGGGGGGTGTGTAAATTCCTGCGGAAAGTAAAATATAAACGCATAATCATATGATCTTGCTTGAAAGGAAACCCAAGTTTTTGCTGTAACAATAGATATTTTTTCAAAGAAAACACTTGCATTTTTCCAAGTTGAAATAATTCAGAGTGAATGTCTGTTTTCTGAAGGCGGAAGTCTGGGGGGGGGGGGGGGGAAAAGATCTGTTTTGTGAAAGACATCTCAAGAAGTTATATCAGTTTGATTAAGTGTAGCTCACTTAGATGTCTATGAGGTTTTTTTTGTTGTTACTTTAAAAGCTAAATATGTGTATATATGTATGTGTATATACATATAAAAAAGTGTCTTCCCCTGACCCGTTTCATTAAGACGGCTTGGCATCACGTCCAGACTTCAAGATAGATGAGTTGTTCCATAGTGACAACTGAAACAGGGCAGACTTCTGTATGCTTACCATATCTCAGGTTGTAAGAAATAGATGTGTGGGGTTTTCTTTTCCCCTTCCACAACCTCAAAACACCTTACTTCTGTTGGTGATGGCATTCTGTTAAGCATTTGCTTTTGGTTGTTGTGGTTTGTTAGTGCAGTTAAGGTGCTGTGAAGTGATCCTTCTGTATCACTGCCCTTTAGAGACACTAGTTCTGTGGGGTCAAGCCCACATAATGTCTGGAGGTTTTCTCTATCCCCATGTCAGGCACTCTGACATGGTCTTATATGTATGAACTTGACCTTGTAGTCAAGAAGGAAATTTCTGTTGTGGCTTAAAATAATTGTCTCATGTCTGTTTATAGAGTCAAAGTTCTTGTGTGGTGAGTCAAAGCTAAGAAGTGATTTAAGATGGTGTCACTTCTCAGCTGTACGGTGCTACCTGCCTGTACTGAAGTGGATTAGCACTCCTCAAAGTCAAGCAGGTTAGCTTAAATCACCACTGGAGCATTTATTTTGTGCGTGTAAGATACTTTCTGAAAGTGGCTTAAGGCAATCTTTTTATTTTTAAGAGACTAGGATAAATCAGGCAGGTATCCACTCACAGTCAGTAAGGAAAGATTTATATGTTGTCCTGGTATTACTTCACTCGGTTTTGATGCCAAGTGCCCATGCATGTTTCATTCAGTGGTGAAAGACAGAAAGTAGAATATGTGAGAACAGCTCTTTGGGTGCTGGTTAGTGTGAGTTCAGCATCTGGAACACAACTGGATGATTATTTAAGCATAGCCTGTGTTCCCCATGCATGTTAAAAGGAAAAGCCCTTTTTGCCTTTACCTTTGGTCATTATGTGATGAATTGATAATCATTTAAATACTTGACTGCAGTAAGGAAGAACGTTTATAATTAGACTTATTGAGGCTTTGGTGAAACGGCTAGATTAAAGGGATAAAAGTAGAGTTTGTGTAATTGATCACTTGTTTAATATTAGAGTCATGATTTTTCTTTTTAAAGGATCACTGAGAAACAAGGAGAGGCTTGCAAACTCAAAAATGACGTAGCTGTGCCATGTATGTATTGGTAGATTAAAAATGAAATTTAATCTGTTGCTTATCAATTATCCTTTCATCCATTTCACTAAGAATTCCCGTGGTTTAAAGGATGTGTTTTTTTCCCCTCTTGCTTATTGGACAGTATTCTGCAATTACAGAAGAAAGTTTCTGCTCAAAATTAGTTCAGAATTGGTTTCTTATGTTGGATGCAAGCGATTCTGGCAAGCACAGCAATAACAAAATAATTGAGAATTTTTTCCAGTAAGTTTGCATTGCCTACTTTTACTTTGTAATATAATTAACACACATTCCTTGGCATAACATAGCGTAGATTTGCAGTGCACTCATTGTCATCACATAAAATATATTTGGTGATACAATACGATTCTCCTGTGATGTCTGCTGTTCTGTCTTACTGTATCTTGAAGAGAACAGCTGGCATGTGGTTCCTGCTCTGGTGAGTATAGCTTAGGATAAGATATACAGGTGGGAAAGATGGGCAAAGTGGGAGATGGTGTATTTATTCTGCCACATTGAGAAGAGCTGCAACACATCTACAGTCTAGCAGGTATAAATTTCTGCCAAATGTTAGGTGATGGTCTGGAAGAGAAACCTCAAAGTACAGAACAACTCATCAAAACTCAAGCCGTTCAGGCTGAGATAATGCAGCAGATCTGACCTGACGTGCTTATATTTCAGGCTCTTGCTGGCTTTACCTGCCTTCTTTGTCCAATGCTGCTTTCCTCATGTATTTTTTTAAAAGTATGACTTCTCTTTCATGTTACCCTCTCTCTCTGCTCCTCCTGCCACATATGCAGGCACTCTGGACTCCCAGGTCAGGAAGAGCTAAAGCCCTCTAGGGTAGAGCAGCAGAGTCAGGCTGCACCTACTGCTTTCAATGTTTACGTTGATGCAAGACAGGAATTTACATTTGCCAGCAGCTTCTGGTGGGCTTGACTAGTCTTACTTGATTCATGACTCTGTCTCGAGCCATTTTTGTACTTCCAAGGTAGAAAACACCCCGTAGTTTGAGAGTTTGTTTTTTTTTTTTTTGTGGCTTTTGTAGAAGCTCATCCCATTTTGATTTGAAGCTGCTGTATGGAGAATCTACCCCATCTCTTGGTGATTCTTCTAGCAGATATATTTCAGTATTATTCAGATTAAATTTTGCTCGGTTTTCAGCCTTGGAAGTCTTGTTCTCTCTCTGACTAACTTTTCTAGGTTCAATATTTCTACCTTGCATGCGAAGTAGTTTTCACATTTTTGAGTGAGCTGCTTTGAATCTTACCTGAGAGTTGGAGGAAAAAATATAATTGAACCTCTCCTCATTGAAACCAATTATGTTTTGTTTTGTACTGTCTTCCCCC
This sequence comes from Apaloderma vittatum, assembly GCF_000703405.1. Taxonomy (NCBI): domain Eukaryota; kingdom Metazoa; phylum Chordata; class Aves; order Trogoniformes; family Trogonidae; genus Apaloderma; species Apaloderma vittatum. The sequence goes on along the minus strand of NW_009724536.1, from coordinate 75,224 downwards.
CAGCCTCAATTTAAAATTATTACAAAATGGGAGCATTGCAAGTGCATGGTTATTTCATTATCAGGCTAGCGTACCATTCAGGTTATTTCCTAATCCATGCTTGTTCTTTCACACTGGTGTACTTGTCTTTATTCCATTTTCTTTTTATTTTTTCTCTCCTTGCCCTAAACATTTTCCCCCCTGCCAATCCCCTGAGATTCATACTGAGCATTTTTGGCTGTCTGCTACAGGCTATTTTAGCCTGTACTTTATGTAACAGAACATAAGTAGGGATTTAGGCTTTGAATTTCTAAATTCTGATCCTCAAAAATGATGATTAGAGCCGTGTAGTTGTGACATCACTTTAAATCTCAAAATGTGTATGTTTTCATTGTTACATGCTTGTTCTTAGTTTGCTCAGAAACTTTTTTTTTTTTTTTAGTAGTGCGGAGTCACTAGGCACATCTTGCAGCTACACAGCCCTGTACTGCTGTGGATTGATATAATTGACCTTTAATATACCCTAAACTGAACACCTAAAATGGAAAATTCTGCTTATATCGTAAAGTAAGAGCTTAATGTGTCAATATATTTGCAGGATGACGAGGAGAAACTGGGCACAAGTACTGATAGTTAATATATTCTTTGGATTTTCTTTTTTTTGTGCTGTGCTGTAGTGTTTCAGTGATGTTAATTGTTGTTAGGACTCATTTTGCAGGGAAGAGGAATAAAAGGTTATGCATCTTCTCTCCCCTATATGTATGATTTAATCAAAGGTGTATGGAAGGTCAGTGTAGGAGCCTCTTATGTTCACAAAGCTATTGTAAAATTTTTTGAAACCCCTGTCCTAGTATGCAGAGCATTTGTCTTTTCCTTATAGCACTTGCTAATAGGGAGGTTAGTTTTGAGCATACTGTTGTGGGCTTTGCTCTGGATACCTGTTGCAGTGAATATTCTCTCATGTACAAGATCAGAGCCTAAAAGATAATTTCTCCTGTGATAACCATATAAGTGTTGTAGAGATTGACGTGGTTGGGGTTAGTGTGACATTCAAACCTGGGATGGGCAGCAAGGCAAAAAGCTCGGCCTTAGGAAGTGCAGCTGCTTCTCTGACATGGACTATTCCAAGTATTGTAATCTTTGGTAAAGTTTCTATTACTATAGTGTTACACCTAAATATAGTGGGATTTGGAGCTTTTTGTTTTTGTTGTAGAAACTAGAGTAGCTGTTGCTCTCTCTCCCAAAGGCAGTTTGAATAGAGAAATATAATTAGAGGTAGTACTGCGCCCCCCACGTCTGTCTTCCGTGGGCTTTGTGATTCATCCATTCAAACTTGTGCAAGTATAGTTTACTTGACTAAACCTTAAAAATAAGTAATTTAAGACTTTAATATGAATACACTTTGAGATGTGTACAAATAATCTGTTTGTGCTGGAATAGCTCTTAATGCTGTGTGTGCCTTTATGACTCAGCAATTTTCCTCCGGTGTGTTCTTGTTGATGGGTGAAATGGTCCTGCTTTTCCTGTTTCCCTTTATCTGTAGTCTGATAAGGAAATAAGACTTGCTCATATGATTGACGTCTGTAGATGTTTGCAGTTTTGGCCAGTTATAACACTGTTTATGTTTCCTGAATAAACAAAAACTTTAGCTCTGTTAAAACAGTTTCTGCTCCCTACGTGCTTTGATAGAACACAAACGAGGCAAAGAATGATTGCTTTGTGAATTGTTTTGGAAATCCAGCTAGATAACTATAAGCTAATTGCAATTATCAGAGCTCAGTTCTTTGAAAAAGAATCTGTAAAAGATAAAAAAAAAAAAAGAACCAACAATTTCAGAAGGGTGTTTCAGATGATGGCTTGATTAATGTTTCCCGGGAAAAACCTTCTGACAGCTTCTACACGCTGATGGAGTGATGGACTGTCCAAGCTGTGTGTTTTAACAGGGCATTATGCTACTGAGGAACTTTACCATAGTTATTCTAGAATAACTGAAATGAAGTAAACTCTTAAGAACTAGAGTTATCTGAAACTGCCTTAAGAAAATGTAGGTTTGCTGTTTGCCAACTGTGAATGTTAAAGGGGACATACAAGTAGGAATTAGTTGCCCTCGGTGATGCATGCTAAACTCTGTTTTTAATTGAGCAAAGAGATGCTCATTCTTTTCCGCTGAATAATTGCCTCTTGAAATTTAACCCATGTGCATTTTGAGTTGCTCAACGCTGTGCACTTTATGCATGGCATCATATGACATCTGATAATCTGGAAGACATACATACTTGACCCCTCAAGACAAATTCTAACCAATTACATGAAGTAGGAATTTACTGGGGCAAGTCTGTGGCCTGGCTGGTCAAATATTCTGACTCTTCCATCAGATTCCATTGTCACATCTTTAGTGGTACAATTCCTGTCGGCCAGCCCACGACGTTAACTCTTTGTGCTGGAGTATTCAGTTTTGGCGAATGTATTTTTGCCTCTTGGTGTCTGACATCAGAATTACAAACTAAAGGATGATGTCTTGCCTTTTATTGATATATTTTTATTTTTTTTCTAGTGTGGCACATAAGTATTTTGCATGTTTGGAAGTAAAAATAAGGGTAGACCGCGGTCCTCTCCTTGCTTATACTATTTGTTGTTGGGTGTACTTTTGTCAGACAGTGATAGATGTGCCCAGAACAAACAATCTCAGTATTTTCTTCTTGTCCTGGTGACTGCTCTTAGTTTTACTTTGTTACTGTCGTGCTTTGTATGGTGCTCTATGTGTGATATCTAACCAGAGATCAGGCTGCTGATGTGATGATATTAGAGGATGTTGAACAGCACGCTGGTACTGAAGGCTTCTGCTAATAAGCTTTCTTGACCTATTTAGTGGGAAACTTTGTAGACAGGTGGAACCTAATACAGATGGAATGTGTTTTGTATCCTTCAGAAGGACAGCAGCGCAAACATGAGTTCCTGGTTAGCACGTTAATCGAGTGGCATATGTGCTAATGAGTTACACTGAGTGATGAAAAAGTAAAAAAACGTTGCCCCTCTTCTGGCACTCCATCGGCATTTGATAAGCAAGGCTTATGCTCTCCTGCAGGAAGGGTTTGAGCCCCACGGCTGGGAGAGCGTTTAGGAACGTGTCAGCCTGTGTATTTGTGAAGTGTTCCTCTTTATCTTTCCGGGCTCACGCTGTGTTGGCTGGCTGCAGGCGCTCTCCGGGCGTGCCTGCGGTTACTTACCTGTGGCGTTAGGAGCATCAGCTGCCCCGAATGGCACCGCGGTTCTTGTAGCGCTGGTGTGCGCCTCTGAACGGCTGCTGCCTTAGCTCAGTGAAGTTCTTCCTCAGCCTTTGCCCTGTGAGGACACCAGTCTTACTCATCTGTAGCCAATGGGCAAATTATACCTGGCAACATTGGCTGCCTTTTGTGAAGGGTGCCTGGTTTTGGGGATAGTTGGAGGGGGTGGAGTTTTTTTCCCTTGACTTCAACAAGGTCTTCAGTGTCAGCGGTGCTCAGGCACTGGGATGCTCTGCCCAGGGCAGGGAGGAGTCACCGTCCCTGGGAGGGTTTAAGGAGAGGCTGGATGTGGCATTTAGTGCCCTGGTCTGGCCCCTGTGGTGGTGTTGGGTTATGGGCTGGACTTGATGATCTCAGAGGTCTTTTCCAGCCTCAACAATTCTGTGATTTTCTATGTGTGTGACTCTCATTGTTTTCCTGTCACCAGACTGGTGAATTAGGGACTTTCCAGAGCATCCCTCCAGTTCTGTCTGGTTGATTACCAGGTCAGATTTTGAGTGAGATGAGTTCCTTACTGAGACTGATAGGTAAGAAAATAACTGTGAACTGTAAAAGGAATTTAAAAATAACTTTAGATTCCTGTGCTTCTTAGTAAAAATTACTATTGATGTATAAAACTGTGAGAGAACAGTTATTTTAATAAGGGGTTTTTATTTGTTTGGGGTTTTTTTAGGAAAAAGTTTAACCATTTGCCTCAGAATTAGTGGCTTAATTAAAAAAAATGATATTAAATGACATTTTCTGCTTGGTATAAACTTCTCTTTTTTACAAATCAAAGGCATAACAAATGGATGATGATTTTTAAACAATATGTAATGTCTGATTAGCTTTAAGCATAAAAACTTTCTACATTTTTGTAATGTATGGAAAAATTAAGTTATAAAAAAAAAGAAAAATGCTGTTTTAGGAAACAAAGGTTCAAAAAACCCCAAAAGTACAATAGGTATGTACCTCTTCGTCTAGGCTCATCTTCCCACAGCTCTCATTCTACATGGAAGTAAATAGCTTCACTTTCTTTTTTTGACATTTCATCCCTCACCTCAAAGAATAAAGGAAGCTTTTTTCCTCCTATTTTTGTCACTAAAGCAGTAACATTTTAATAGGCCTGATGGTAAGTTACAATTTAGAAGCGTGCCCCTCTCGCTGACTCTTTCTGTAGAAGCAAGGAAGATGTACCCAGACAAGCAATTGAATGGGAAACACATCAGAAGAAATGCGGATGTGCTGGGATATGGTTTTGGTGATTCAGCAGGTGACTGTCATTTCTGTGGTAATTATTGAACAAAAGTTCATCGCCTCGAAGTCTTGAAACCACGAGCAGTGTACAGTTTGCTCTGTGGTTGTTAAGCTTCAAAGCCCAAAGGAGAGTTGACAAATTCCAACAGCTGTATATTTCCTGAGATTTAGTTTTCTGCTTCAAAGTAGATGATAAAAGCGAAAGTAAAGTTATATTGCTGATATGCGCTTTAAAAAAAAAAAAAAATAATCCTGACCTGAAATTCTGGCTTCAGGTGACTGGGTACGACTGGCTTGCTGTGCAAGCGCTGCGCACCAGTTGCTGTTCTGCTGCATTACGGCTCTATCAGGTACAGTCATTCCGCAGGGCTGTTTTCTCTCAGCTCCACACTCCAAGTTGAGGAGAACTGCTACTGATGGATTAGAAGCTCAGAAATTTCCAGAGAGCATATGGATACCGTTGACCATCTTGGACAAAGCCATGATAGTTTATTCCTGATCCTACACTTCTTGCTCTCGGAAGCGGCTGCTTGCCTTTCAGCTCCTGTGTAAATCATGCATTCGCTCCCTTTCCCAGTCTGGGAGCCTGATGGGAGTGTTCGGAGCAAGAAGCACATGCGCTTCTAGGCTTT
>NW_009724536.1:68751-70024 GCF_000703405.1 Apaloderma vittatum | reverse complement strand
TTCTTTTTTCCTCCCACCACTCGGGAGTGGTGGCTCCTCGTGCCTACCACACACACAAAGGACACTTTGAAGTGTCTTGCACAGCTCGCTTTGGGAACATCTGCTTTAGGTACTGCGAGTGTTTGTGTGAACAAAGACATGAGTCTTCCAAATGCAACGGCTAAACTCTCATTTTTGGAGGTGGGCACATGTTGACTTAGTGTGGTGCTTCTGGAGTGATTAATTAGCATGCTGTGAACGAAGTTCAGCATCACTCAGTCACTTAAGGCAGACAAATACACAAATTGGATGTTAGTTTTTCCTTTTACTTAAGAAAACATAGCAGTGTGTTAAGTACCACTTCGTGGCAACTGAAGATATGTCCCCATTTAAGGGAGACTACTGCATAAACACTTAACATTCCACACTTAATAATGCTGTTAGTTGATTTTAAAAAGCAACATTCAAAGGAGTAAGAACATAGAAAAAACCTGAGTTCAGTCATCCTGTGTAGCAGAGCTTGAGTTGGTTTTAATCTGTATTGTGAACATTTCGCTAGTGTGTAGTGTTTTTTTCAGATCTTTAACTAGAGCTTGTAAAATTCATTTTATTTAACCTTTTAGTGGTCTTAGGAGAAACACCAATCAGCCTCAACAGTTCAGGGCCTGCTGAGCTGCATTTTGGGAATGGGTCAGAAGAAATTATCCTGTGAAGGTTGAGGAAAATCTCATGCACGATCTGGTTAAACTTCAAATTCTTGAGTTACGTGACAGTTTTAAAACGTTTTTTTATAACTTTGACATGTGTTAAGCAAATCCAGTAAAATCAAATATCTTCATTATGTAAAGTGCTTTTAAAAACAGCAAGTGTGTTTCTTCAGTGTTGTAACTTCAGCCATGTTTAAAATGCCGTGGCTACTGTTAATGCTACTGTTCAGTCTGGAAAAGAGAAGACTTTGGGGGGACCTAATAGCTGCCTTCCAATACCTGAAGGGAACCTACAGGAAGGCTGGGGAGGGACTTTTTACAAGAGTGTCCACTGATAGGACAAGGGGAGATAGGTTTAACTTGAAGGAGAATAGATTTAGATTAGATTTTAGGAAGAAATTCTTCAGTATGAGGGTGGCAAGACTTTGGAATAAATTGCCCAGAGATGTTGTGGCTGCCCCCTCCCGGAGGTGTTCAAGGCCAGGTTGGATGGAGCCTTGAGTATCATGATCTAGTTGAGAGGCGTCCCTGCCCATGACAGGGAGGTTGGACTAGATGATCTCTAAGGTCCCTTCCAGCCTAGGCCA
>NW_009724536.1:65932-68701 GCF_000703405.1 Apaloderma vittatum | reverse complement strand
GTAGGGAAAAGACTCAAATTACCTGCGACTTTTACATTTTGCAAAGCATTTTGCTTTAGGCATGTGGCAAGCGTTTTCATATAAGCCAGTAGGATTGATTAACTAGAATGTTATGTAAGGTACTGAAAATGGAATTAATTTTACAGATGTGAGGGGAAAAAACCAAAACAATCCATTACTTTTGGTCATAATTTTTCTGCAGTTGCTAATACAACTTTACTGCTTGGTAGCAGTAAATTTTATAGTTGGTAGCAACTGTACCTTCAAGAGTGGGATTTAGCTAACAGTTTGTTGGCTTATGAGGGTAGGAGGAGAAAAGAGACAGTAAGAACTCAGCCATAATGCTGGTGCTCAAACTAGTTTTCCATTTTAGTGGGACTTGCACTAGAATGGTTTTTTTTCTTCCAGACTTGTGACATTTCTGATGCCTCGAAAGTCAAGAGATCTTCATAAAATTTTTGAGGATAAACTTGCTGATGTTACAGGATTTGTGGCTTTGCACTGAATTAGGAAAAGTTTAGCAGAGCACTGTCAATGGGAATTCTAATTGCATTTAGTCTGATTTGTATATTTTGAAAACATTTTAAAACTAACACTCAGATATGTCAGAGTTCAAGAGGAAAATGGACATTTGGTTCTCTGAAACCATATCAGAAGAAAAGGTTGCTAGAGAGTTTCAGTTTAGGATAAGTTATAGTGTTTCTGTTGCTGTTTTAACATTTTTGTGTTAATGATACGGAAAGAAACACAGATTAAGAAGTTGTTTTGTTTTTTAAAAAGTGACTAATGGCCTGGACTTCTGTGTACTATGTTGTGCAAGGTGGTTTCTTTCTCAGACACAACTTCTGCTTGCTTAATTGAAAGTGTTTGCAGTAGTAGGAAGAGGCTTAAAAAACCCCCATCTATCTTGTTTTGCTGTACAGGCCAAGTAAAGGTTAACTTTAGTAAACAAGAAAAGGCCTTGATGGTAAAGACAAAAAAAATATTTGTGAGAGTGGGCCTGTGTGTGTGCAAGCGGGTCACCCGACACCAATCGAATCTGAGCTGCTTGCTCATAAAATGTGTTTTAGGGTAGGTTCAGAATCAAAAGTTGGAGCAAAATTTCAAGAAGTGATAAATGCATAAAATAGGTTAGTTGCTGTATTTTTGACCTCTTCCACAAAAGCTTTTCCAGTAGAATATAGACTGTTAAAAAACTAAAAATAATTGGAGATGATACTGAATAAAAGACGAGACACTTTTACAAAGTCACTAGGATGCTTGCTCAGAGAATTAAATAAGGCAGACACACCTGGTGAAAGAGAGAAAGCTATAAAATCTTGTGTATACAAATGAGAAATTTAAAAGCATAGTTAGACTAACAAGAACATCTTACTTTAAGCAATAAGGAAGTCCAGAAAGGATGGAATGGTGGAATATTTTAATAACTGTATAAGCTATATATGAAAATATAATTAAAGCAAAGGGTTGGATTATTAATACTGTAAAAAAATGTAATGAGCCTTATACTGCCTCTTCTAACTTAAGAAATTAAGAGATACTAATAACAGAAGTGCCTGAAAGGGCAAACTTTTAAAAATAATATGACACCAGGCTCTACCTGTTTTGTGTGGAGGAACACAGGAGGAATCTTGTAAGCTTTTTTTCTTGCAGGATTTGAATTTTTCTGAAGCGGCTGAAAGCAGAGGAATGCAATGAAATGGGGAATGTATTTGAGAGGAACCTTAGACAGCCTTTTATTCTGTGCCTTCCAACATCAAACTGCTTTGCTGTCCTTTTATGTCACCTGCAACACCTTTTGCAGTCAGTGTTTGCCTCATGCGGTGGAGATGTGCTCCTGGTGCTGCACTTTATTTAGGTTTCTGTTCATCAGCTCAAGCAGCAGCGCGGAGGAGCGGCTCACGGTGTGAAATACATCTCGTCTCTGCAGCAGCATGGCTCAAACAAGTTACTTGCATCTATACACAAAGACGTGGGTTTAGGAGAGCTGTTACATTTTATAGGTAGCTTTCCTTCTGTCGTTTAGTGGAGAGGGACACTATCTGAAGTCCAAAAATGGTGACAAAGTACCTGTTGTCTTTTTGTGCTGTCCTCTGAGGTCTCATACCTCACTTAGTGACTAACCTGGTGATAAACAGCTAAACTCTCCCTCTTTTTTAGCCTTCACCTTATTTTTCTAGTTTAAGTCCTATGAAGCAATATAGCCGTATTCATTTTTGCCTCCTCTTTCCCAGGAAACCCAATTTACTTTATAATCTCTTGGAGACGACTTGTCTTAGGAAGCGCGTGGAAATGAACAGGGAGGGAAGGCCATGTTGAGTGGCAGGAGGCAGATTCAAATGCTACACTATTAGGTAGTTGTAACTGTTCAGAAAACACTTGTGCTTTAAAGCCTGCTTAGAGAAAATGGCTTTTGCAGAATCTTTCAGTGCTGTTCTAAGTCATGTGCTGCTTGAATCTTTATGAGGTTTTATCTGTCTGAAATCATCCAGGAAAAGATGTGTCTCCCTTCAGATCTGGAAATGGCCTCCAAGGCTATAGTTGCTCTCTTTTGTAAAGTGGGTTACATTCCTTCTAGGATGAAAATAAAACATGGGAATTTACACTGTACATAAATATTTTCATACTTGAGGTATCTTTCAAGTGTTCTGAAGATTCTTTGGATGCATTAGCCAACTCCACATCCATGGCCGTATTAAAGGAAATGTTGGATTAGAGCCATATTGAATTAAATGGAAGGTACAAGAGACTTTTGGAGGAATTGCCTTA
>NW_009724536.1:61558-65901 GCF_000703405.1 Apaloderma vittatum | reverse complement strand
TTCCCTTCCCCCCACCCCTTCTATTTAACAGGCTACAACAGTGAGAACACAGACATTTTCAGACTTTTTCAGATTTTCGAACTTAAGTTTTCATGACGGTCTGCGCAGCTACGTGAATCCTGCAGGCATCCTTCTAGGGCTCCCCTTGGAGGGAATTCTTGTCTTTATATAGACGTTTACTGACTTGATATGCCATGGCAAGGTGCTATTAGGACCCCTCTTAGTATCAAGAATTTGACATCCATGTTTGAGGGCCTTATTTTAAAATGCAAATCATACCATAAAATGCTCATGGGCATGCTTCAGACACATGTTGAAGGTTCTCTGGGAGGAGGATATGCAGTCAAGATTTTTGCTTTCAGTGTTGCTACAGGACGATTTCATCTCCCCTAATTAGAAACTTAATGGTTAAGAGAGAGTGTAGCTCACTTGGCAGCACCTGTGAGATGCCTAGGGAATCAGTTCTGTATTTTACTAGCTTTATATTTTTGTTTGTGACTTCATCATTACAATTAGCAAGAGCCAAAGCACTGAAACATTTCACTAAATGCTACTTTTTGTCAAAAATCAATTTAGGAAATAAAAAAATGCCTATTATGAGATAGTTCCTATATTTAGGTATATATTAAGGCCACAAACTTAACTCTCTTCCTCTCAAGACATGGATAATAGCCTTAACTGATTTACGCTTAAATGACATTTGTGTAATTTCTGGTAACTCCAAAATTAATCTCAACCTGGGAAGCTGTTAGCTGATGCAGTAAGTTTGAATATAACATTGCTAAAGTGTCACCTTCTCTGTGTACTTTTATGAAAATGAGTGTTGCTGCCTCCTTTCTGAATATGATAATGGATTGTGTATTTCTCAAACTGAATTTAAAGATGAATTGTCACCCTACTTAAAGGCTCTATGTAAGACATGCGTAAGATAAATGAAGCTAAGAGATGCAAAAAATAACTTTACAAAAGCTGATTATTCTCTTTTTCTGCCATGCAACAATGAAAGTTGCAGTCAGCTGTGATACTCAAATTTGATTTTTGGTTTTATGAGCAGGATGAATTGTTCATAGCAGAAGCTTTTTTCTTTTTTTGCTTGCAGAGCAAGTTGCTTCCAGGGAACAGGTTGGTTGTCAAGTGTTTTGCCACTTGAATTTATTCTGCAAAGCTGGCAGCTATATATGTATGCATCATTGGTGTATTACTGCTAAATGTCTGGAATGAAATATTAGATTTCTTGGCACTAGCATCTAAGGATGGAAATGCCATTTGGCACATAAAAGAAGCTGTAAATTACCACAGTACTAACTAGACTAAACACCCATAGTTCCTTTTTTAAGAAATACATCACTGAACTCCCTCTAATAGATTTATAATTTGCCCTCAAATTATAGTAGGGTTTTTTTTTTTATAATTTATTTTATTGGTAAATCTACAAGTAGTCTAGGAAAGTTCATAGCAATATGATAATTCTTTGTCAACCCAAGAGAGCCAGGCTGTCCTGAAGAAGAGATGTCTGGCAATTCTGTGTCTGTCTCATATGTGACTGAACGAGATCGGTTTCATCTCAGACATTCTGGATATGCTTTGTGCAAAAGAGACCATTTCGATCCCACCTGCTTTGTATGGGTCGGTACCTCCTGCTGCTCACATGTTAGTATAGTCATCACCAGTAATAAACCCTTTTAATTCCCTTTTGCACTTGAACTTTTGGGCTTAAACATAACTTCTGGCTGATCTCTTGGGTATGTTTTCAGTAGGATGAAATTTTATTTTTCTGTGTGTTTTTTTTTCTGCTGGCCAAGTAGTTTATACACATATGTACCACAGAACTGGAGACAGTACAGGCTCATTTCACTTCCTCTAAATTGGTAGAGGAATATAATTTGCTAACCCTTCCCACAGCCTTGCAGAGCCTGGTCGTTTTAATTGAATATGTTTATATCAGAGAGAGTGGTGAGTATCTCTCTTGGATGGTAAATATATTGTTGGATTCCGTGACATTTAATGTTTAGCCATCACGTTTGTAAATATCATTTAAAATATGCGAAGGGGGCTTATAAAATGGGGAGGTTGGAGCTGATGTTACTAATTAGGTTCTGCTGAACTTAATTGGGGCTTCTGGCTCACGCTAGCAGTTGGACTGCGCAGCAATGGCTGAAGCTGGGTGGCTGTGAATATTGAGTTGCAGCAGTCTACTACTCACTGTATTAAAGAAACACTTTTGGGTTAGTTTTACATGAGCAGTGTATAATGTGAACTAGCACAGCGTAAAGGAAAATGTGTCCCCCTGCTAAAGCTAGCCCAGTTGTAGAACTGGTAATGTCCACTTTCAGGTGGGAAAGCAAGCTGGGGGTAGTCTTAGCCCCACAAATCAAACCCTCCTGTTCTTTGAACTGGTTCATTTGTTTCCATCTTATTACTTGTGTTTTGCTATAAGAATGAGGATCACTCAGCTTTGTACTCATTTGGAATGCAGAGATCAGAAACTGAACTGCAGAAGTAATAAACTATGTATATCCAAATTGTGATTTTAGGTAAGTGCTAGCAAACTCTTCTAAGAAGTTTTCATCTCTGTTGGAGAAGAGCAAACATTTTATTTCCTTTCAGAAATTTATGTGATGTATTAAGTGTAAAGGTCAAATTAATTCCTTATATTATGGTTGGTAGTTTTGTTACAGAAATGGTGACATGCGAGGCAGTAAGGGAGATGCATATAGCTTTTGCCAAAAGTCTCATGTTGCTGTTCCTCCTTTTGTACTGTCAGGGCCATGGTACAAAACTGTGCCCAGAATCAATCAGTAATCGTTTCTACAGAATACTTCATATCAGCAGTACATTTGAAAATAAAAATACAACCACTAATTAAAACAATCTTCATGAGTTCAGAATCTTCCTGCACAAAGGCCCGGGCTGCAGGAAGGAAGTGGGGTTCCTGTCACTTACAGTCACCATCTGAATCCCAGGGAGAGCTCCGTGTCATCTCCTCATATTTCCTCTATGCATTTACTTCACTAATGTATTAAAACTAATACTAGCTTCTCATTCTATCAAAGCTAATATTTATTTGTGTGGATTAATTTTAGAACTGAAGCAAAGGTGTAAGGATTTCTCCTGAAAGGTTAGAGATGGTGAAGAGTTGCAACTGCACTGGGTCGTCTCATATAAAAATACGTCTTGTCACTAATGTCGGTTGTCAAAGGAATATATTTAGAAATGTTCATGTTAATTCAAAAGGTCTGGCAAAGCAGATGGAGTCAGTTGAGTGAAATTGTATTTCAAAGTATTGTTATACAATTTTGTCTCATTTTAAACTGTTAAGCTAAGTGCATATATTTCTGGAATTGCATGGTTTATATTTTCTGGTGAACATAGTGAATAGAAATAGTTAACATAAATCTTTTTACCTATGAATCAGTTGTGCAAAGATAACTTGACACACATTTTGGGGAGGAACGGCTCAACTACCAGAAGTGCTTTTGCTTTTCTTCCTGGCTAAATCCCAAATATTCCAAGCATATGGAACAATTTAGCAGAAAATACATAATTATAAAACAGATCTGTCTTTGCCACCTTGAACATTATTTCTTATGGCAGGGTAAGTGAAACCTCATGTTTAGATTTTATTTCATTTGATCTTCTGCTATATTGGCAGAAGATTACAAAAAATGACAGATGGCACCATTAAAATATGAGTTGATTTGTGCTTACTCTAATATGAATCTGAATATACTTGATAAAGGCATGGCACAAACTTCTAACTGAAATTTTGAAGCAAAGAAACCAAAGTACATTTATCTTGGTAAGAGCTTGAGCGATCTATGTAACTGTAAAAACAAGTTTAATATCATGCAGGTGTTCACAAGCAAGTGTATGCATATTATTACATTCATTATAAATAAAGCTGCCATCAGATTTTGGCTCTAATTTTATGTTTTTCTTTTCTGTGTGGCAGCCAAAAATCAGTGAATGCTAATTCTCCACTGCAGTGGCCGCTCTGTGTGCAGCTATCCTTACCAATGTCATAGCCTTACCTAATAAAAATGCTTTTTACCTCGTAAGAAATATACTGTCAAGACTAATTCAGTCTGCTCCCTGTTAAATGAATTCTGATTTCTCTTTATTAACTTACTTGATCTAACATCCTTTCAAACCCAGATTTTCTGGATTTTTCTCATGAAGGATCCATCCCATTAAAGAACGGAGTGGCCCTTTCAGTGAGGACTGGATCAGGGACTGATCTTGTCCTTTGTGGTCAGTTCCCCAGCTAGGAACTTGCTTTCTGATTTTAACTTTCAGACTTGGAAGACTTCTTTTATTCTTTTCAGTATGATAGAAAATTTTCA
>NW_009724536.1:34591-61546 GCF_000703405.1 Apaloderma vittatum | reverse complement strand
TACCCCTAGCTTTAAGACTTCTGCTGCAGTGGAAGAAAGGAGTGGGGATCACCTGGAGCAGAGCTGGGAATGAAACCTCGATTTATAGCATATCCTGATACTGAAAAAAAAAAAGGTTATGTATTTTATTTCATATATATAAAGGAATCTGTGGCTGCTAGCTGTCACAAGAACCTGGATTTATGCCATATGGGGGAGAGTCAGGAAAACACCTAGTTTCCAGATCATGCTTGGGATCAGGGTGAAGTAGGTACCAAGCCCTTCTTTCCCATCCAGAGGTAGGTCTGGCAGCTGTTGGGGGTTACAGTGATACTTAGGAAACTGAAGTGTGTGTGGTATTTAGAGTGTGAGGTTTCTAAATACTGTATTGGGTAGAGAACTCAAAATTTCGGGTATCGGGTCCTTATATGGAACTGGCTTTCTGGAGTTGAGTTGTACAGTGCTCTGGCCTGTAGCCACATCAACCTCTATTATAATTGTCTGTTAAAACAGTATTTCCTATTATGTAACTGTTTTCAGAAGTCTGGAAGCCAGACAATAGCTGTTCAAATCACCTACTAAAATGTTAAGAATGTTTGTCACTTCAGTAGCTGCAAGTTAATAAATACCACTGAAAAATATTTGTACATACGAGTAGTTTTCCTTGTTTCAGATTTTCTGTTGGGACTTACAGTGATGAGGAAGATTTTGCTGGAGTCTCCTGAAGCAGTCGTGGAGATAGCATTGGATGGTCCATTCCCTTAACACATGGTTGCACGTGGATTTACCAAGTTCAGTTTAAAACAACTGCGATTCTCTAGGAGACCTGAGAGAGAGAGAAGTTGTTCAGTTTGTAAAATCAAACGAGGGTCTTAGCAATATAATTGGAAGAGGTGCAGAGAAGGTCTAGAAAGTGTGTGTTATGGGAGATTACTTTGTCACGTGTAGCCTGGCAATTGGAAGGCTCGGAGGTATGATTGCTGTCTGTGAACATGCCAGGTAGGGTAACACTGAGAAGGGAGATCTGTTGAAGTTGGTGGGCAGTGTTGTCACAGGAGGACTTAGGAATGAGCGGGATTTGACAAAGTATGTGCTTCAGATTTGAGGGTTTCTAGTAGAAGAATAGGCCTTTACTAGATTTTCAGAATAAAAGAGGAGAGACTTAGTATTCTTAAGATTTAGCTTGATATTTACTGTGGTCTCTCTCAAGACTTAAATTCTTACAGCAGTCACTGATTGAAAATGTTGCTTTTTCTCCTTTGAGGCGTTACACCTTCCAGCTTCGCCTTCTAACGGCATTTCAGCTGCAGTGACTGCTGAGTATGATTCACAAAGCATTCTGAGAGGAAATGATAATTACTTATGTGCAGCCTTTCAAATGTCCCAGTTTCCTTAGAAATAAGAATATATGGAATTCCCAAACAAGAAGGGAATGTGTGTGAAACAAGCTGTCAGTGGAATGAGGCATTCTTTCTGTGCATCTAGCAAAGTCTCATTTTTTTCTGTAAAGCAGTGGAACAAAGTTACATGGAAACAAATGGAAATCCCTATTAAATTATAACAGAGTTGTCAACTCCAGAGATACAAGATACTGCAACAACACCTCATGTGTACCTCACCAGCTCCATGGCCAGGTAGTGTCACAACTCTAGAAAGGTCCCTTGTGCTGTCAGATTCTCACAGTAAGTTATATTTCTAAATAGTTTGAAAACAAACAAAAAAACAAACCCTCAAAGCACCCCAACTGCTCCCCAACCAAAAAAAACCCTCTGCAAGCCCACACAAGTTATATAGTTCTTCTAAAGCCTGAACTGAAACAAAAAAACCTGAAATCCTCCATTAGAAGTCTGAGATGCTATCGCTCATTTTTTGGTTTTGTGTGGTTCCCCTCCAGCGAGATCTTCCCAAGGCAGAAGCTTCCTTTGTTTATGTGTTTCAGTGGAGC
This sequence comes from Apaloderma vittatum, assembly GCF_000703405.1. Classification (NCBI taxonomy): domain Eukaryota; kingdom Metazoa; phylum Chordata; class Aves; order Trogoniformes; family Trogonidae; genus Apaloderma; species Apaloderma vittatum. The sequence goes on along the minus strand of NW_009724536.1, from coordinate 59,622 downwards.
AATTAAGTGGTGATGCTTAATGAACACTCTTTGAGTATCTCTTGATTTCTGAGACAGTTTATTAACAGTAGAATGAAAGTACTGAAGATATTGAGATAATTTTATGTGGGTTTTGGTTTGCTGACGAGCTTGTGCTATGAAATGGATATATCATTTCTGTGTTTAGAATTATTGGGAAAAGAGCCTTGACTTTTTGATTTAAATCATTAGTAAACCTCTAGATTAATTTTGAATCTTAAAAAAATATGTTAAAGTATTTTTGAGGGAGAAAAGAAGATTCTGTCTATGAGAACTGGTAGATGTGCCTTGTAACATGTGAATCAAGCCAACCTTTTGCTTTATCTTTACTGTGACTCTCTTCATGTACTTCCCTCTCAGCTGAGCGTTACTTTTCTGAAAGCCTGGTGAGTTGTCCAGCAGAATGTATGTGTCAGTACTCAGTGCAATGTATCTAAGGTGTATTTTGATATTTATGTAGGTTTACTGTCTTAAAATGCTGCCATGACAATGCTGCTGTGAGGAAAGACATCTGTCACTTTTAGAGACTCTTGCAGTTAAAACTTTAGGGTATTTAACCATGGAGTTTGTGATATTTCTCCAAAAATAGCAGTTGAAACCCCATGTCTTGTCCAAATTCTGGCTCAGGAAGTTACTATACATTTAGCCATTCACAAATAAACTCATTAGGTAAGATCTAATTCCTGTCCTGGTTACCTGATGTTACCTATTCAGCTTTCCGTAGGAGAGTGAGGCTAAGGTTCATTTCTTCTAAGAGGCTTTCTGCTGGTATAAAAATAATACCAGGGAGAGCTGGAACTTTTTTTTAGAGGCTTTCCCATATTTTAGGTGCTAGAAAAACGGGGGTTATGGTTTTCGTCTTCCTCCTGTTTAGTATTTACCCATGTAGTTACACACTTGTTGGAACAATGACTGGCCAGTACAACAAACTATTAAAATATATCTCCAAGTTTTATTATAAATGAGTTGTATGACTGAAGTTGTGGTTCAGTAAACACATAACTTTACATGCTGTAAACCAGCAGGTAGGTAACTAACTTGTTAGTTCACCTTGTGTAACTTTTAAGACATTTAAAAAAGTTGCGGATACACATATGTGAGGTTTTTTCCTATAGATATGACATTTAATAATTATTTATGTGACAAAACCAATAAATATAAATGAAAATGATCTCCTATAGAATATACATATTCAAATACATACTGTGTTCAAACTTATCAAAACCAGACTAGAGAAAGGAGAATTAGAATGTTATGCTGCAGTATTCAAGGACAAGGTGATTTATCAACGGAAGGCATACAGGAGAGTTTTGAAACTTTTTGAAGGGTTTTTTTCTGCTTTTGTTTGTTGTTGCTGTTGGTAAATCATAGAATCATAGAATGGCCTAGGCTGGAAGGGACCTTAGAGTTCATTTAATCCAACCTCCCTGTCATGGGCCGGGACGCCTCTCAACTAGATCAGGCAACACATGGGTACCAAACGGGGATCGAACCCGCGACCTTGGTGTTATCAGCACTATGCTCTTGTACCAAGCAGCAAAATTAGATTTAAAAAGAAGTTAAAAAGATTATATTTTTTTTTTGGTAGAACAGTAAACTCATTTACTGTCTCATAAATAATCTTATGATCCAGAAATGTGATTTCTGGGAAATTCACGACTCCCTTTGAGTCTTGGCCAGTGAAATTTGATTGAAGTTTAGTTAGAAAAAAGGTGATACTCCTGCCAAGTTTTTGTCTGTCTTATGATTTATACCTCTGAACATTGGAAATGTATCCTTGCTATAGACCTGGAAACAAAGTAGCACTGGTCTGAACTCACAGACCTGTCGATTTTGAAAGGGCAAGCAACAGACTTCCTTATGCCAAAAATAGCTTTTGTGCTAAATTATCTGAGCATAATATTTGATCACAAATAAATGGAAAATAATATTTTGCACTTTGGACCTTTTTCAAATAGCAGGGGAAACCCAAGGTCATTTTAAAATTAGATGGGTTTTGTTGGGTGAATCTGAAATAGCACACGTTCAAAAACTGTGGTACTTGGCATCGAGAAAAATGTTACGTACTGTTTTTATTCCTCATGTATATTTGTTATATATTGATTGCTGCAAAGAGAATATTTTAGACTCTTGCAGCAGCTCAAGTAACGTGTACCGCTTCTGCACTTCCCTGTTGGGTGTAAAATATGGATGAAGACATGTCTGAAGTGTAAGTACAGTGGGCCCTTGGGAAGTTCTGGAGCTGTACCTTGAGTAATTTCAGTCCAATGCTGACAGAATATTTACTGGTTTATTTTTGGTTTGTAAGTCTGTTTTCAGCCCCGGTCTGTGAGATGTTCAAGGACAATTCTTCATAGAACCTTAACATTGGAAATTCTTTATCCTGATGATACCAAAAGTTTAAATAGTTCTCTTTAGTCTAGCAAAGTAATTTTATTGTAGTAGTTGCTTTGGTAGCAACCCCTAAAGGTACTTGAGAGTTTCTGTTGAAACCTTTTGTATTAAGGCACTTTTAACCCCCAGAATCACCCACTTTTAGAGATAAAAAATTTTCTTTTTCTGTTTCCTCTCTAGCCTAAGCACTTTGGGGCAAATACTACGTTTCTCCCTCTCTTAAAGAAAATTCCTTATATACTTAACATCCTCACAGCTGGGTAGAGTTGTGCTTTCTCTGCCGTGTCTGATTGTTTAGCTGATGAGTTTGCATTTTGCTCGGTTTGGCTTTAGGTTAAACTAGAAAGTGCTGGATGACTGAAAATCCAGGAGGGCACGTGCACAGAACTTGCATCGTGTTCAGTGCAGGTCTCTGGAATTGAGAGGCTCTGGTTTGAGTCACTGGCACAAAATCTGCATTGCAAATGAGACACATGCCTGGAAATTCTTGATTTCTAGAGATTTGTACATATTGGTAGGTGATCTGTTTCTCTACTGTAATTAAGTTATTGACTCTCAAAGACCCAGGAAATCCCAGACCCTGACCACTTACTTTTTATCCTTGTTCTCTTCTCCTTTTATAATTAGTGGAAATAATTTTTTCAGCCGTTTCTTTCTCCCCATTTTCTTTTGTTAAAACTTCTTCTGGCTAAAGTGTTATTCCCTCTCAGTCTCTTTGTTTTCTTCCTTCACTAATATAACCTACTAATATTTCTTTGAAAGTATTCGTGGTGGTATGATTTATCCTCTTGTGATAGACGCTTCATTGAGTTTTCTCTCTCTTGAACCATAAATAATTTCTTTGAGGCCAAGTCAAGAAATACGTGTCTCCCATGTCTCATAGATTCTTTCATTTGCTTTTCTTAAATATGTAGGCGTGTTTATATATCTGAGCATTAGTGGAAAATATGCTTATGAATCGAAGCACCATGTCCTCTGAGCTTGAAGGTTGTTTGTTACTAGTTTTTTAACCTTTGTTTGGCTTCTCTTAAGGAAATATCAAGACATAGGCAGTTTCTGTAAGTGTTTTATTAGTATTTTTCTGCTTTAAAAGTAAAATATCCTCTGAAAGTGATTCCAGCATTATCATAATTTGGCACATTCAGTCACATGCTCAAGAGGAGAAAAGTATCCTTTGATACTAGTTACTCCCAAATGCACAATTTCATCCTCACAATTTTCACCCTGACTAGTTTTGTAAATTGTTTTCTGCATATATTGTTCCTGATTGTCAGAATAGCGATACCTTTTTTTACATTTTTGTTAATGTATTTACATTTTGGTTTTTTCATAGTAATGGAGAATACCTGTTGTTGTACATCCATGTAGGCAGTTTACTGTAATTTATGAGCTGTATTGGAAGTTGTAATACAGCTTACAAGGGAAACTACCCTTAAAATGTTTCATCTTCAGGCATATAAGAAATAAAAAAGCCTATGCATATCATAGTTTTCAGATTTGTTAATGTATGGCAGAATAACTGGAGGCCAAGATATTGGAATTTTGAAAATGAAACCATGGAACTCTTCAACATTAAAAACAAGGATGTGTCTAACATAAGTTGCCTTCCCCACTCCTCCAACTTCAGTACTTTAGTGTAAATACTTGCTCAGCTTTCAGCAGAATATAAGTAAACAGTGTAAAGCTATACTGGAAATTATTCGTAATTCATAAATAAAGGAATAGGAGAAAATGTAAAATGTAAATATTCAAAATAAGAAGTGTAGCCGTTTAGAAAATACGCAATCTGGAAAAAGGGCACTTTTTTTCTTTGTGTTACTTAATAACTTCCATAAATATTTTTTGCTTTACAGTCTGAGACAGCAGGTGCAAAATGTTTCATATGATCATAAGTAACAGAGATAGCTAAGGTTGCATATAGATACATGGATATATATATAGTATTTTCTCCCACTTAAAATGGATCTTTTGCCAGTATAAACAGCTCAGTGTATGTTAATGATTTAGGCTGGAGTTTAATATTAAACTCGGTTCTCTCGGTAGTAGTGCCCCCTGCTCTTGTTTTCGCTGGTGAACTTTGTGTTGGAGGTGAGCATTTGTTGCTGAAGCAACTAAGACCACCCCCATTATGAGAACTTGTTTTTTAAAGTAATCTAGAGCAGACTACTTGAATTTATAATTCTGCTGAAAAGGTTATGAAACAGTCTAGCTTGGCTCTGACTGCAAACTTTGACCTGTTTGGCTGAATTGTGGGAACTGTGCCAAAATTTGATATAAAGCAGTTCTGAGAAGCTCTTTAAGATTAAATTCCAGGACTGCATGACTGATGTGCTAATGATATACTTGTGATATTTAGGCAAGCGTTACTCCAGTGCAGTTTTAGGCTTGACCAGATCAGCCTGATTTAAGTAATTTGTTGCATCTCAATATGTTTTTAAAAGGTACAGTTAAAATTTGTCATCTTGATAGTCATTTCTCCGTGATAAGCTACTCTAGCTCCTGAAAAAACTTCTTGCTATGCTTTTTCTTTGGGGAAGAAAAGGTAGGATGGAGAAAAGGTTCTAACTGCAGACTATCTTGGTGTGATTTCGTGAAGATTTTCAGCTAGCAATCACTGGATCAATTTGTTTTCAGCACTTTTATAACACCTGACTGGTTTAGGCAAATTTTGAGATGGAAAGACTGTTTAATCATATATTGCTTCACTCCTTTAATAGCAACGAGACATTTGGTGTGGGAATGCTCAGGTTACAGTGGAGAATTACCTCTCTGTGTCTGAGCACCAGCAAATGTGGGGTATTTTCTTTATTTGTGTCGTAAAAACTTCTTTATTCACTCAACATGGAAAAAAATACCAGTGTTTATTTTTTTCTTGGTTATTTTGTTCTTTCTGATGCTTTGTAAAAATGTACTTTCCTTTCAAATCAAGAGGTTTCTAGATTTGAGGAGAACTAATAGAACTTAGTTTGGCTGAGTTGAGTATTGCTAGTCACTGCTAGGGATGCTCTTGTTCCACGGCGAGACAACCAAATATTCCATAAGACAGTACTCATGTGCAGGTAAACATTGATGTAACCATTGTTACTTAGTTTTTGTAGATATAATCTAAAACTGTCTTTTCCATTTGCTAGTTTGGGTGCTAAAAGCTTTCACAGCTGTGAAACAGAAGCACCAGAAACTATAATGTTGTTCTAGGAACAACATTAGAACTATCTAGAACTATAATGTTGTTGAAACTATAATGTTGTCTAGGAAAAAACTGTTAAAGGTCACTAGTTTTGTTGTCTTGGGGATCCAACTTTTACTTCAAATCGAGAAAGTCTGTGAAATGGAAATTATTCTTGTTGCTGAATGTAAGTGACAATCATTAATCTACTTGGAAAGTAAGTACTTAAAATCTGTTGCTCTTACCAAAATTGTGTAGCAGATTTATTTTTTTTTTCAGGCGTAAACTTTATTTCTGGTGTTTTAAAGTTATAAATGGAAAATTCTGAGAAGTAATTTGATTGTCTTTCACATACTTCAGAGTATGTGTACAGATTTTTATTTTTTTTTGCTTGAAGAGTATTGATGAAGTTTAATCCCACAGGGCTGGTAATTACCACACCTCAATTATATTAGCATTGTAAACCCTACTAGATACATTTCTGATTTCTTTTGTTAAAATTTATGCTTGGTTTGAATAATGATTTGTAAATTTTAAATACTATTTTCTTTTTTTTTATTATTCAGAGAAGTATTTAAATAACATCTGTATCATCATTGCTTTGTCTTGTCTCCTAAACTGTTTTTAAAATCTTCAGTAAAATTTATCAAGTCTTTTTGATCAAAAATGTCCATATTCAGTCGCTTCTGTCTAGCTATTTTGGACTAAAAGGGCTTTCATCATGAAATGTGAATATTTCCCTTGTTCTCAGTATTAAATAGAAATATTTGTAATATTTTGGGGCATTTTTTTCTATGTTATTATTTATATTTTTATCACTTCCCCCTAGCAAGAAACAAATTTTGTTCCTACAGTTATGTGCTTCTAGCTGATTTGACTCCTGTTTTTTATTAAATTGACTTTTCCTAGCATCAACTAAACAAAATTTTGTTTTTATTTAGTAAGGGGAATTTAGTTTTTACGAAATTAGCAGAAGACCACACCTGCCTAAGCAAGATCTGCACGTCGGTTTTGATGCCCCTTTATTAATCAAGAAGAGGGATGATACAAATTTTCCTTTTCGCTGGTGGAACAGTTAACCTTTTTTCCAACTTAATCTTTAAAAATGTGTGGGTGTTTTAGAGCTTAGATGTATTTAGTGATGCGTTTCAGAACCTGAAGTCCCCTGTAGTGCGATCTCTTGACCCTGCCTATGAGTGAAGGAAGAGCTCCCCTGACTTGGGTGGCTTGTAGCAGGCACTAGCAGGACTGTGATTTATCTGTCAGAGTGATGTAAACCTTGGTTTGTTTTGTTTTTCGGGAGTTGTACACAGCCGGTGAGGTATGGAACTGGAATTTCCACTGTATCTTCCATTCTTTTTAACCCAGATTGTCAGCAGTTTTCCATCTCTCTGTTTACAACAACTTGATTTCATCCACATTCTGATTTCTGCAGGTGTAGGTTCCAGTTCAGCAAAATAACTTCACGTGTACCTCTTGAACACTTTAAAAGTCAGGAAGAGTACAGCCCTGTTTGAACTCTAGAGCTCTGTTAATTGACAGATGCAGAGTAGAACATCATTGTTTAATCACTGACCTGTAATTTCTCTCCCTCAATTATAATTTGCACATTATAAAGGGAAAAAAATCACCAAGATGGAATTTTATGTGGTGTTTTTCAGAATAGAAAGCATTAATAGGTATCTTCACTTGCAGCTTCCAAAGCTGAATATGGGCTTTCTCAGTAATCATGCAATATAAATTAAAAGGATGATAATTTTTCTTCTACTGCCAGTGCACTTCAGGGGTTTTTAATGAGTTCTAGATACTCTTTTAAAATAGTGCTTAGGATAAAGATATTGCTACATCTTCCACTCCCTTGTAAATGAATTTGAAATTACAGCTCTGTGTGGCCTATTGGAGGACTTTTTGACTGTCTTGTAGGAAGAAGAGCATTAAGGTTTTAATTTCAAAGCAAACCCTTAGATAAATTCCTGGCTGATTAATCAGTTAATGTCTTTTTATAACATGTTTTTCCTCTGCGGTGCCTTTGAGGGATGTTTTAATGAAAACTGTCTGGCTTTAAAGTTGTTAACTGCAGTGATAGCTTCAAAAAAAACCTGAAAGGCATAATTTATCTTTCAGTTAATGTACTTAGTGTAAAGTATCATTTAACCTAGTTGAAAAGTGAGTGAACAGGCGTTCTTCTGGATTCTTGACTAAGTTCTGAGCAGCTGAAAAATGAAGGTTTTCGGCAGGTTGAAAAATCATTTGGAATTTAGGATGTATCTATCTCATTTTTATGAGATAAACTGTTCATGTTTTACAGAAATGCAGTTGCTTTTATAAATTTCCTCTGCGGCTTAGAAATTTTGAGGTTGGGAATGATGATGTTTAGCTTTATGGTAAAGGTTCAGGGTCCAACTACTTGAGTTATTTTGAGCTGTTTAGACATTATAGACCTTCTCAGACTAATTTCAGATTTGGAGAGGTTTTTCATTCTAGAACTATGTGGAAAGTAGAGCAATCCTGAGTTATGGATAATCTTTGAGTATCTAGTTTTATTTGACAGCATCCAGTTTGTTAGAAAGCACATTTTTAAACACTTAAGTTGGAAAAAGTTTAATTCTTCTATCTGTGGAAAAGAAAATTTGTATCATTCCTCTTCTTGATTAATAAGGGGGCATCACAACTGATGTGCAGATGTAGCTTAGGTAGGTGTGGTCTTCACTCCTGTTTCATTGAGTAATTTTTCATTAAGTAATTTTTTTCCTTTGAATGGATATATTTGTGACCTGAACAGTGATGATTCATGATTATAGTATTTTTTTCTAAAATCAGAACACTTACTTTGTTGTTTAAATGGTTAAAACTTAAATATGGCAGGGGAAAAAAACCAACACAATATCTTTTGGGTTTTTTTAACATGTAATATGCATTTAAGGTTCCTATTTCTTTCCTTTCTTTCTCTGAAGGGCGCTTTAGGACTAAAGGCAGGCTTATATCTGAGGTACTGTATTTCGATGTCTGAAAATAAATGTGATAAATGTTCTCACAGCTTAAAGCAGAGTTTTTATTAGGTTATATGAGGTTGTCATATGAAAACAAAAATGTCCTTTATTAACAAGTATGACAAACTAAAAATGAGCCTTATAGTAAAGAGAAGAAGAAAAAAGGAGTAAAATAATGAAGTTTGCCTTGATTTCAATAATATTGATTTTGTTGTGAAAGTATTAAAGTTTAGAAGGGAGATGGGTGACAAATTTGGGAGTTATCTAAAGGTAAGGAAAATTCTGACACTGAAACAGGAATCTTTCATTACATTGACAATCTAAACATTTTTAAAATATAATTTTTTCTTTTTTCCTTCCTTTTTTTTTTTTTGTAGTTGCATTAAAATGTTCCAACTCTAACAGACCAGAAAGAAATGGCATTCAAGAAGACTGTAGAACAGCAAAATGTGGAGAAGGGATGCAGATCCTGGAAGGAGAACTCTTACTGCAGGTATATTTTAGTGGACACATTGTATGAAGAGTGGGTGTAGAACTACAGGGTCCTCTTCAGTCTTTCTGAGTAATTTCTTAGAATTGTTTTTTTCCTATCTCTTTGCGTCTACTGTTAATAAAGATATTAATATAAAGAAACAGTCTTCATAAAGGTCAGATAAGTTAGTCATCTACTGTAAGTTTGGTGACTTATTTTAGTTTCTCTTTTAAAGACCCTGGGTTTGCTGAAGTGTCTTGGTTTCTCAGTGGTTTGAAAGAAAGAGTACATGGTATAGGTTCAGGACAAATTTTAAAATCCTTTCAATAACGATTAGCAGTGTGAACTAATGGAAAATATTAATGAAAAATAGGGTTTCTTAGAATTATATAGTCTGGTTTATAATCTATTTTTATGTCCTAGAGTCTCAAAGCATATGAAATATAATGATATAATACCAGATCTGGATTAAACCCAAGAAATTACTAATACAGGTATTCCAATGTTGTAATTAGGTTCACAAAATCTATTTTACTGTGACCTGCAGCTCCTTTTGAAATATATTGATGGTCTGTCGGACACGGGTTTCACACCAATTTATCGATCAGAAGTGGCAAATCGTTAGGTCAGTCAGAGCCAATGGTTTGCATAGAAGAAAATTAGTTTAACTGTTTAAAGGATAGAAATTAAAACAGGTTCTGAGAATCCCACAAAGCAATTGCTGTAAGCTAATGCTGGCTGAAAATTCTTTCATAACTAACTAAAAAACTAGGACATGTGTGTAATTTTCTAACCTTCATAAAATACGACAAAGAACTGCTACGGAGTTACTGCAGGTGAACAGCTTTCTTTTAAACAGAAGTTATCTGAGGAGGTACAGTATATGATTTATATTGGAGACATCTATGTGATGTGATATTTAGTTGGGTTTTATGACTTGCAAATGGAAGTTGTATGAGGGAACCGCTATAGGAAACTGCTTTCCAGTATGAAAATGAGGTGGGTGATACACTTGTTACTGTAAATTCTGCCCCCCTTGGGAAGAATTTCTTAAATGAACTTGTCCTGTAAATATTTTACATTTATAAAAAAGCATGAGGATGAATATGCAGATGGCATTTCTTACATTCCTTAAGAAAACTCTGAGTGATTAAATTGGGAATTTTGTAGAAGATACAAGCATCAGTAAGATGTAGAAATTGGTAAAATCCTTCCCTTCTGCCTAAGCTCACAAGTCTTTTATGTCACACAGGTTTCCATAGATTACAACTGCTGATGAATGTTTCCTTTTTATTCTCTATTTTTTTGCAAAGGTGGTATGAATATATACCATGTTGTCTATATTTGTTTTTACTAGTTTATCAGGTGTTTTTTCTTGTTGCCTGACAAACAGAAAATTGTGTCTTTAATTTCCAGTACAGAAACTCTTTTACCAATTCAGTATTTTGGGAAGCGGAAATCAAATACATAGATGTAATGTGCTAAAAATTTAGCTATATTGCCTTTAAAATTTTACCTATCTCCAGTTCTTATTTTGGATACGTAACCTATTACAGTCAAAGCAAGATTATGCTACAAAGTGCAAATTTTACAGGGTTTGTGGCTTCCAGGAGGCATCTGATTTCTGTAGTAACAATCCTGTTTCAGGATGAACTGCCTACCAGAGCCACTGTAAAATGGGATTGAATGCCAGGTACAGAAGCTGTTTGTAGCTTCATATTAAACAGAGCAGAATAACCAGTCTTAACACGTGGGCCGGAATTAGATACTGTGCAGCTTGCAGACTTTTTATATCAACCGCTTGAGGTGAAACACCATGCAGAATAGGTCAGCAGAGGACACAAGCACCTGCCATTGCAGCATTCTGCTCACTTGGAATTACTGTGAACGTCATCAAACCCATGGAATCTGTGTAACTACTCAAGATGTCTTGGATTTGCTACAGAGCTTAATTTCAGATTATTCTTAAATTTATTTATTTATTTTTTTTTAGTATTCAGGTAAAATTCACTAAACTTACATAGAGTATTTTTATAGAGCTCACAAGTCTTTATGAGAATAGCTTAAGAAATGTCTACACATTAAGTAGGAATGGTTCACAGCATTTAAAGACCAGTTATTTAATTGGATATTTAACTTAATTAGACCGTATTAATAAAAGAACAAGAAATAGTAAAACAATATCTCTGCATATATGTGGAAAAACAACTGTGCTGCTTACAATAGTGTGGGGCTATAGGAGTTAATGTTGGTGGAAAAGTGGTGCTGGTTTATAATAAAAATACATTGTTGTGTTGGTACTGTAAGATATAGGTTAACCTTCGCTTACTTTACATTTTCCATCTTACAATAATTTAGCATAATAAAGAGTTTTAAAAATGTGTATTGAGTACGCTGGCCAAATTTGACTTTGAATACAGCTGAGGAAATTAAGTGGCACAATATACTTAATCCAGTCTCTCGAGACAGCCTTTTGTTAAATCTTGACTGAGATCTAGAGAAGTAAATCAGCACCTTTCAGATGAGCTGCCAAGTCACAAATGTACTGTTTGCTATCACAACAATTGCCATGAACTGTATCGATTGGGAGTTCAGATAAATGCCCTTTGCGTGACTTTGAGTCAGGAGCCGCTTAGTCTGCTGCTTCGTGGAGGGGGAAATCTCTTCAAAAACATTGTTTACTTGCAACAGTCCGTTTGTGCAGAGCTTTTTCTATTTTAAGTAAGCTATAAAATGTATTCTTGGAATATATAGGGGCTCTCAGTCGCTTGATTTCCTGTGCACTTAGGCCCGTCGGCACTTTGAATAGAACCGATTTTGGGTGCGCTGAAGGCTGGAGCCCTGCAAGCCCTCTGAGCTGTGGTTAGATAAACAGTTGTTCATGCTGTACCTCGTCTCCTAAAATCAAGAGCAATTGAAAGTTGCCATCAACACGGTTTGGCTTCTCCCCGGAATTTTCCAGAAGATTTTTATTTTTTCATTAGATGCAATTTTCTCCGTTGTGCCATGTGTGCTGTAGAGAGATGTGATGAAGAATCCTTCTGTTTATGCTGCCAGATAACGATATGATTTTGCATACTTCACATTTTATGAGGAGACTAGGGTACAGGTAGCCTCACAGTCACAATAGTCCTCTGGGATTTTGTCTCTGAAGCTGACGGATTGGTGTGTTTCCTCCCCAGGCATTAAATGGTTTTGTATTAGTCGTTACGGCCGATGCTCTGGTTTTTTACGTCTCTTCTACCATCCAAGACTACTTGGGGTTCCAACAAGTAAGTTTATTTTTTCCTCTATGTTTGCAGAGCTTTTGCTTAATTTCAGAGGGTATTAATGTTCGTATTTAGGATCTGGTAGTTTGTAGAATAAAAATCTTAGTTAGGAACTTTGGGTTGAATTATTTTGAAACCATATTGCTTTTCTATCAGTTTACATAGCAGCAATGGGACCTCAGGCCAAGCACAACAGGAATATAATTTCCAAAGTTGAGTTAGGCAAGATAGGAAATTTTCACACTTAATTAGTCTTTACTGGAACAACTGTTTGAAATTTATACTGTGGTGTTACCCAGTTTATGATGCCGAGTGAGACATAATTCAGTGGGAAGGTAATTATTTTAATAGAAACCTTTCATACAAAATTAACTCCATACGCCTTGAGGTTTTAAATATCAATGGAGTGGTTTTGGTATTGTTAGAATTTTAGCGTTCTCTCGCTCGTGTTTACTTTCTGTGATTACCTATTTCAAAACAAGAATTTGTTGTTTACAGTTTTTAGTGCAGATCACGTATGACTGACTTCCTTGCAAGCCAAGTGCCAAAGCAGTAACGACCAAGACCTAATGGGCACATGTTGCCTGCCTTAGAGAACTCCTGGAATTAGTTTGTGTTAAGATTCTAGAAGCTTAGTTATGGTTATCAATTTATGGTTTGGGGTACTGGATCATGATAGATGTCTAAAAATAGGGAGACACCAGAAAACTGGTCTGCAGTTTTAGCTAACTTATAAGAGATGGGGGAATTTTGGCTTAAAACACAATATTCCGAACAAAACATTATTATTCTTTCGGTGTCGAGGAATGGAAAAAAGCTTGGAAAACAAATTGGGCATGAAATTTTTACAGTAATGCCAATAAATCAAGTGTATAATATGGAAGCAAAGTCTTAAAGTTGCAAAAATTAGCATTTCTGGCAATTTAGTCTGGAAAATACTGATTGTTTTATGAAATTCATAAAGCAAAATTTGAGCTAGACTTCTGCTATTGCCAGCCCATCTTAATTTCTTTAGATCCATGATTTATTTTAAGTATTTTCTGTTTATATGATGATTGGGCTTTCAATCCATGCAGAAAACGGGCAGTTTAACTCTTAGCACTTGACTGAGGCTTTTCTTGAATATTTTGAGTGGGATTTTTCCCCTTCATTTCTTTCAGTCGCGGATCCTGGCTGCTGTAGTTTTACCATTTAGGTCACATTCCTAGCCATGCAACTGGTGGTGATAGGAGAGCTTAATAACTGCAGATGTTAATGCATCCTTAAGGAGTGACAAAGCTCTCAGACAAACGAAATTGCTGATGGTCATAATCTGCTTGGCTTAGGTTTGGAAGTTGTTTGGCCCCGGGTCTTCGGCCTCCTTTCTGTTCATGTAGCACCTAGAATGGGTCACGTCCAAGTACCAGCTGGCAAATACCTTTTTTGTCAGTATGTAAAATTAAATGATTTATATAAAACATAAGCAAAGTAGTTCCAGGCTTGCTTAGATAAAAGCAGGTGAAGAAACACTTGACATATCAATGTTATTTTTTTTCTAAAGTAATATTTTTTTATTATTATTTCTCATATTTGCTGTCATTGGTGTGACTGAATTCCACTCTGCTCTGCTAAAAATTGTTCTGCAAAGCTTTCCCACATGCATACAAATGTGATTTTTAAATTTTTTTATTTTTTTCCCTGAGCAAAATGGATTTTGCTATATCCGTAGCAGGGTTGTCAACCAGACAGCTGATACTGTATTGTCACGTAAGTTTCTTATGCTTTCTTTCTCACTTTTTCCTTTCCATATTTAGTCTGATATTATACACCAGAGTGTATTTGAATTGATTCACACAGAAGACAGACCTGAGTTTCAACGACAGCTACATTGGGCATTAAATCCTGCCCAGTCTACAGATTCTGGACCAAGTGTACAAGGTGAGAATGCAGCCAACTTACATGTTTGCCTGTCTAATTAGTTGGGCTTTTTTGAATTTGTATGTGTAAAAAAGTGTAGAATATTTTATATGAACAAAGGAAGGAATAACATCTTTTAAACTTCCTTGACTTTTATAAATATGTTTAGCTAATAGTGGGAATTACAGTTTTTTCCCCACTTTAAATAACCATGGCTATTCATAACACAGCACCATTAAAATACTAATTATGCTTTAAATTGAACAACTTTAATTTGGAGCATAAATTACTGAATGTCTTGCATGTCTGATTAGTAGTCCTGTGGTAAATAGCAGAGCAGGTATTCTTACATATTTGTTGTAAATAGGGCAGTCAGAAGGGGACAGTTTCTTCTGGTGGTGTAAGAAACAAGGAAATGGATTTTTCTATGTTCTCCTTCAATTATACAGCTCGTCTTTAATCGCTATTTGAGTGAGAGAGTGATTTCTCAGATGTGGTCGTCTCTCTTTCACATCTGCTACTCCTGGTTACAGATCATGACATCACATTTCCTAGGTTAGGAAGGCCAGGGAGCAATTGGGTACGAGAGCTGCTTGAAGCTCTTCAGGCTGATAGATCCATTCCATGACTACGAAGTGTTAGTTAAGATGTTTATGTAGGGAACAGTGCATTCCCTGTCGTGGAAGAGTTCTCTTGTTCCATGTCTGTCACTGTTCGATGCAAGCTGCCGCACAGGCCAGCACTTCTTTTGGAATAAGAGGAATAAAAGAATAGTATGTTTGTTAGAGCATCAGATTGTCACATGTAATTGACTGATGCTTAAGTGACCTGCTACACTGAGAAACAACTGAGAAGCACATTGCTTGTGTGTTGGAGCAGAGATGGTACAGATAGTTAGGTGTAACGTGGGGAGCATATGCCTGCCTCCTAATGACAGCAAAACTGGGGAGACAGCTGTAGCGCTCCATTTTGCACAGCAGGTGTTTAGATATATATGGAAATCTCTCAAGTTACTGTAAGGTTTTTCTTTTAATCCAGTAAAAGTCCATGTTATTTTTGAATAAATCAACCATTCATAAAACAATCTTCTTTCAAACTCTCTAACAATTTTGAATTTAATATTTCAGAGTACAGAAATGCCATGATTTGACAGCGAAATAGAAACCAGCAAATGTTATTTATTGGCTCACGTTGTATCATGTGCGGGTCAGTCTACACAGCCCAGTTGAAAACATGCTACACAACTAATTAATATCACAATTAGGTATAGAAGAAAGCTGCTGGCACTCAGAAATCAGGTTTTTGTGTGGTGGCTTACTGTTTGCCTTAAAGTCAAGTGGTGTTCCATAGCGCTTAAACAAGTGCATATGAATTTACAAAAGGTTGTCTTTGAAAAGTATGATGCCAGGTTGAGTTGGCATCAGATTCGAGTGAATGACAGGAAGGGCTGAGCAGGATTACAACCAACTGTTTGGTTTGTACCTCGTGTTCCTGGCTTGCTACAAGCTGCTAATTATTTTTGAGCCTCAAGTAGCATAAAATGCTTGGATGTTGAGGATTTTGAAACTGAATTCAAATTTTAATGAAAGATAAGGATCATAAGGATCCCCTCCATTTTTGCTAATTTAATCAATTTCCTTTAAAATACATTCAGGTAGTATTATGTAGCTATTTATAGACATCTTATAATTGTGCTCAGGTTTAAGCAGAGATTCCAGACTAAGCCTGGGAACTAATTTTACTTCAGTTACGTTGGACTGGTTGTTTCTCACTCATTACTCTGGTATGCCTTTACACCACTGGTTTCCTCTGCTGTTACTATACTTCCTAGACTCTTCCAAGTCCTGTCATGTTCCCAGAGAAGTTTGCAAAATTCTGATTTTTCAGTCCCAAGTACCTGCTTCAGGGTCTTAAGGCTGCATTGTCTTTTGAAGTTCGCTTGCTACACAACCATGTATGGTCTTGAGCTTAAAGAGAAAGAAAAAGACTTAATGCACAGCATATTCTGCACGTGGATTTTAGTCAGGATTTGTTTTCATTTGGGTTGGATTCACCACCATACAAACCACTTAGCCTATCTGTAAGTTTTTGCAGCTGTCCAAGAGACAAAATTATGTTTGAGAGAACATACTCTGGGGTGTGATTAAGTGACATGCTCTCCCTGACTGCCTCTCCAAGTCTCAAAGGTCAATACGGGTTCATTTCTTAAAATCTGTATTTTTCTTTGGTCTGTGTGTGGCAAATGGTTCTCTCTGGGTGTCTGGACTGTTTTTTAAATTACAGAGTGTTTAGCACTCTAACATTTTACATTGTTTTTTTTTCTTAATTCCTAAGGAGTGACCAATTCATGTGGAGTTTTTTCATAAGTATTTCAAACAAGATCACTTTGTTAAATTTGCTGTGATTAGATGTGCTCTGGTATCTCGTAGTCTCATGCAGAACATACATATTCTATCAAAAGTTTATTGATTTACCGTCTGTTTTTACTTGGTGTTTCAAATGTTTAAGTCTGTTTTCTAAGTGCCACCTAGCAGCAAATGCTTGTCCTGAAATGGCAAAAGAATATCATGTTATCCTAGTTGTCAAACAGGTATTTGAGTCTTTTTTAAATGAAAAACAAACAAACAAGCAAACCCCATGTAACACAAGTGCTTCATGTTCTTCTGGAGAGGTAATTACAGTGTTTTGGTGAACAGCTCAGCCCAGAAATACTGCGCTATTTAGCAGAGTTTTTGGTTTTCTCTAATAGTGGAGAAAGTCCTCACACTGATCTATTGTGGTGATTCCCTAGAGATGCTTCTTTTTATTTACTGCTACAACTGTCACCTGGGTATCTGGAAAGTAAGAATTTTCACAGTTTGAATTCAGCTACCGAGCTTTTGACTATTTTGTTCCTATAGTTACTCTCACATTTCTCCACCAGCAGGATCTGCAAAAAGTAGTGTTTTCTCTGCAACAAACCTCCACTCTCTGTAGCTGATTCAGAATCTAGATTGTTGACAAACATAATGAATAAATTAAAAACAAACAAACACTAAAACACGCAAACAAAAATCCAAACCAAAACGCCAAAACTCACCACTTTTAAAAAATACAGTTTTGAAATGTAAAGCGTAATCTCATCAGAAGAGCTGATACTTAACCTGGTGCTATAATCAGTATAGGTTCTGAGAGTGTTTCCAGTTTACATTGTTCTTGCTCAAGTCATGACCTAACGCTTTGTTTATGAGACGGAAGATGATTTGTTATAGATAGCCTTCACTAGGTGTTCTTCTAAAAATAATCTTTATAAATAATCCTTTCCTGTAGGAGATAATGGCTTTTCACAGCCAGCAACCTATTATAGCCCAGACCAACTTCCTCCAGAGAATTCTTCCTTTATGGAAAGGAATTTCATCTGCAGGTTACGATGCCTCTTGGATAATTCATCTGGGTTCCTCGTGAGTATAGACTTACGTAAAAACTTCCAGATATGCTTGCAAGTTGGGAATCTGCATAGTCTTAACAATGTACAGCAACTTACTTTATTTGTTACGACTTCATAGACACCTGAGCTGCTTGAACCAGTATGTTTCAGTTAGTGACGCTAAATGTGCCCCCCTCTTCAACAGGTTGTTACATGCAGGTACGAGACTTCTCATTTATCATGACTCAGTTTCCTCAGTGAAATACACAGAAGCATCTGCTTTTTTAAAGTACTGTCTGATTTGCATATAAAAAAGCACTGCAAATATTATCTTTTGTTGGATATCTTAAGATGCAATAAGACATAATAGCTAAATAGTTTCCTTGTACTCAATAAAGTTTGTGCTTGACCATGACATGTTAGAGTTTAGTATTGTTAGGGAAACAAGAAGAGTGATAAGTAAAATCTCTAACCTGGAATTTAATAGGACTAACTGCCCTCTTTAAAGAACTACTCTGAAGTATCCCATGGGCTAGTGCTCTAGAAGGCCGGGGGGCACAAGAGAGCTGGTCAGTATTCAATCTCTGTTTCCACAAAGCGCAAGATAAATGTATTCCCTTAAAAAAAAAAAATCAATTTAAGGTAGCAGGAGACCTGCATTGGATAGACAAGGAGCTCCTGGAAAAACTCAAATGGAAGCGGAAAATTTACAATATGATGAAAGGGGCCTGATTAATTGGGAGGATTACAGAAACAAGAAAGACCAAGGCTCTATTGGAACTTAGTCTGGCTAGGGAGGTGAAAGCAAGAAGAAATTTTTCAAATATATCAATGAGGAAAGGAGGAGTAGGAAAAGCGTAGGTCCACTGCTAAATGAGGTGGGAGATATGATCAGAGAGGATGCAGAGATGTTGGAATTGTTAAATGCCTTCTTTGCATTGATCTTTACTCCTAAGACCAGTCCTCAAGAATCCCAGTCACTAGAAGTAAGGGAGCAAAACTGGAGCGAGGAAGACTTTCCACTGGTCAATGAGAACTGGGTTAGAGACCCCTTGGAGCAACTGAAAATGCACAAATCCACGGGCCCTGGTGGGGTACATCCATGTGCGTTGAGAGAGCTGGCTGCTGTTGTTGCTGAGTCCCTTCTCCATCATTTTTGAAAAATCATGGAGAACAGGAGAGGTGCCTGAGGGCTGGAAGAATGCCAGTGTCACTCCAGTCTTCAAAAAGGGCAAGGAGGACCCAGGAACTATAGGCCAGTCAGCCTCACCTCCATCCCCGGAAAGGTGATGGAGCAGCTCTGGCTAACCAAATGGAAGAAAAGGTTATCAGGAGTAGCCAACATGGATTTACTAAGGGCAAATCCTGCTTTACTAATCTGATATCCTTCTGTGAAAATGTGACCAAATGGGTAGATGAAGGGAGAGCAGTGGGTGTCATATACCTTGTCTTCAGTAAGGCTTTTGATACTGTCTCCTGTAACATCCTCCTAGGAAAACTCAAGAAACGTGGGATACAAGATTGGACGGTGAGATGAATTGTTAACTGGCTCAACAATAGAGTTCAGAGAGTTGTGATCAGCGGCAGAGAGTCAAGCTGGAGGCCTGTGGCCAGTGGTGTTCCCCAGGGATCAGTGCTGGGTCCAGTTTTGTTCAGTATCTTCATCAATGACCTAGACAAGGGGATAGAGTGCACCTTCAGCAAGTTTGTTTTGAGAGGGGTGGCTGACACACAGGCAGGCTGTGCTGCTATCCAACGGGATCTGGACAGGCTGGAGAGCTGGGCGAAGGTGAACCTCATGAAGTTCAATCAGGACAAGTGTAGAGTCCTGCATCTGGGGAGGAGTAACGGCACCAGTTGGTGCCTACTGGAAAGCAGCCCCGTGGAGAAAGACCTTGGAGTCCCAGTGGACAGCAAGTTGTCCGTGGGACAGCAACGTGCCCTTGTGGCCAAGGGGCCAATGGGATCCTGGGGGGCATTAAGAAAAGTGTGTCCAGCAGGTCTAGGGATGTTCACCTCCCCCTGTACTCTGCCCTGGTGAGACCACACCTGGAATACTGTGTCCGATTTTTGGCTCCCCAATTGGAGAGAGGCAGGAACCTACTGGAGAGAGTCCGGCGGAGAGCTACGAGGGCGATTAAGGAATCTCCTATGACGAGAGACTGAGAGAACTGGGGCTATTTAGTCTTGAAAAAAGCAGACTGAAAGGGGATCTTATTAACGTATATAGGAAGTTCCACCTCAACATGAGGAAACGCTTTTTTTTATCCTGTGAGGGTGGCAGAGCCCTGGCCCAGGCTGCACAGAGAGGGTGTGGAGTCTCCTTCTCTGGAGACTTTCAAACCCAGCCTGGACGCGTTGCTGTGTGACCTGCTCTGGGTGATCCTGCTCTGGTAGAGGGGTTGGATTAGATGATCTCTAGAGGTCCCTTCCAACTCTGAACATTCTATGATTCTATGATTTATTCTTTATGTTAGTCAGTGCTCTAGATTTTAAAAGAAATGAAATTTTTCACCCTCTAGGTGATTTCTTACAAATAGAATTGTTTATATAGGATTTTGCATTTGTACACATTTGCATAATTTATACTGCTGACTGACAGAAATGCAAAAGAAATAATGTTAAAATATGTATGTATAATGCCATGTACATTAGAATATTAGCTATTATGTTTGTGGATTTTTTATAAAACAATCTTGCCTTTAGTTCTTTCTTCAGTGCATCTGTTAGCAGATCTCTAGGTGATGTGCTCAGGGGTGTAACAGCAGTAACCTGTATGTGTTTAGCTAACTTATGTATGCCATAGTATAAAGCTTGAAATACCAAAGTGTATGTTTTGCATCACAACAGAAATATCTTACTCTTAAATATCTCCAACATATAACAATTACTTTTATCCTCATCCTTAAGGCTATGAATTTTCAAGGACGTTTAAAGTTTCTCCATGGACAAAACAAGAAAGGGAAGGACGGTGCTACTCTGTCTCCTCAGCTCGCTCTGTTTGCAGTAGCTACTCCTCTGCAGCCACCATCTATCCTTGAGATACGAACCAAAAACTTCATCTTCAGAACTAAACATAAACTGGATTTCACACCTACTGGCTGTGATGCAAAGTAGGTTTAAATTATTCTGCATAATGCTCTAATAATTTGCTGACAGGTTTAATGCGTGTATTTGAAATATAAAGCTGGCTACTGTTTCAGTCAGTACTGATGGTTGTGTAGAAATTGTTAGACTTTTTCTCTTCAGCCCTGCTATAGTAAGTAAAGAGAAATGGAACTATCAGAGCATACTTTCTTGAAAAGGCATGTTGCTTTCTGACTCTTTAACATTAAAAAAACAAAACAAACCAACACCCCCCCTCCCCCCAAAAACAAAACAAAAATCCCCAAAGGCAGAATAGGGAAGAAGAAAAGTTTAATGTTTAAATCTGGTTGAAAGTTGGTTTCAGAACTGATAGAAGAAGTCTTTCATTTTGTTCTGCATGCATATTTTCTCCTTCAATTCAAATTGATGTAAAATACAATGGAAATATTATTGACTCAAAATAAATAGATTTAGCCCTTTTATATATTATGACTTTTACATGTTTCCAAACCATTTTTTCCCTGTATAAAAACCAGAAACACTGTTCCATTACCAAATCGGCATAACCTGACTATACAGCAATGGGGCAAGAAGCTCATTAAGATTCATCTTTACCAAAAGAAAAGCCTCTGGCCTCCTTCCTTCCTTCCTTCCTTTCTTCTCCCCTCCCTTGTATTTTTGTCTGATAAGACTTTCAGCTTTCAGATTCACTTTCAGTGGAATCTCTCATAGAGATTTTCATGCCTACTTGTAGGATAATGTAGAGTCAAATCACTTGGTGTTCTGTCTACTGATAAGCCATAAAATTTTTCTTAGGTTCTATAAACTGATACAAATAAAATTTAACAAAACGTTAACACAGGCATTTCTTTCCTCCGTCTGATTTTTTTTTTTATTCGTTACTTGAAACCTTCAACTTTTTCCACATTTTACATTTTTGCATATGTTGTTCCCCATCTCTAATTTTTCCTCTTTTTTCCTTTCTTTTTTTTTTTTTTCTATCTTTGGATCTCTGTTTCTTTGTTCCAAAATCTAGTTCCAGTCTCT
Organism: Apaloderma vittatum; assembly: GCF_000703405.1. Taxonomy (NCBI): domain Eukaryota; kingdom Metazoa; phylum Chordata; class Aves; order Trogoniformes; family Trogonidae; genus Apaloderma; species Apaloderma vittatum. The sequence continues at coordinate 37,877 of NW_009724536.1, read as the reverse complement.
TTTTGATTATTTCATTCTATCATGTGTCTCATAGTGCTCACGCAAATGATGTTAAGTTCTTTATCTCCCTGACCTCTAATAAAATACTCTAATTATAGCTACTAGGGTCAGACATGACTCCTCTGAGGCACATCTTGGAAAGCTTAAATACAAACACAGGGTCTCCCAAGCCACTCAATAGCAAAAGGGTTGTGTTCTGAGATACACCCTATTTTGAATTTTAAGTTACTAAACTTACTGAGGCAAGAAGATTTAGATAACTAAATACATCACTTACTCTATATCCAAGCACCTGTAGGTAAAGGCTGAGCAAACAGTGTCTTTCATGGCAACAAATGGGAGCTGCCTGCTGTAAGTGAATATGTTCAAAAGTCCAGCTGAGCTGGACACTTACTCTTTTTTTAATGATCTAATAGTTTTGTGAACCCGTTCCTAGTCACTGAAGGCAACTTGGGGGACTAGTAAAAATTTTATGATTTGGTAACTGCACTTTTTATTAGGACTGTCATGCTTCTGCATATGATTCATACCACAACAAAACGTAGTTAGCGCTTACGTCTGAAATGCTCTAGCCGTAACAAATGTAGTTAGAACCTGCGGCTGAGATGTTCTAGCTGTAGGTAACTTACTTGGCGTCCGTTCTGTGAATTGGTTCATCAATAGTGTTGCAATTTTTTGTTTTCTCCTTCAGAGGAAAGATTGTCCTGGGATACACTGAAGCAGAGCTGTGTATGAGAGGAACAGGATACCAGTTTATTCATGCAGCAGATATGCTTTACTGTGCTGAAAATCATGTCCGAAGTAAGTTTCGTTCCCTAAGCCTAAACTCCTTTTCAGCCTAAAGGCTTAAAAATCAAAGCACGGATTATAGTCGTACTGAAAAAATGTTATGAAGTACTCTTTTTTTGAAAACAGTTGCTAACAAGTAGAACACTATTCATTTCATGTGATCTTTCCCTTCCTATAAAAAGCCTTATATTGGAATATTTAATATTCTTATCTAGACCCTTTTAGCTTGTATATTCAATTTTCTGTCACATCTTGCTCTTTTCCTTTTTCTGCTCGACACAATTTCAACTATTTCAATATCTTCCTTTGGGCAAAGGGACTGTTTCAAAGATAGATTTCCTGGTAGGAAGTTAAATAAAGTATTTTCTTTTGTCATCAGTGTAAGATTTTTAACATTAATAAATCCCTGACTTAGCATGCCAGTGTCCTGTGTGTTTCTGGTTTTGATTCTTGGCAGGTTGATTTGGTTTAAGTAACAACTTATGGAGAGAAGTATAATATTTTAAGCTAAGAAAATAAGTATTGACTATCTGATTCGTAACTATTTAGTGGACTTCTTTCTTTACATTTTGTGAACTGTAACATATTTATCTTTGGTATTTACAGAAACACCTTCAGGATATTTTAGTGCTACTTCTTTTCTACTGAATTCTCTTGAAAAGCTGTTTTTTTTTCTTTTGCCCCTTTATAAACTATAGAACAATCTACAATAAGTTAGTTCTCGACTTGCGTATGTAAGCAGTTTTTCTGTTTCAGATGTATCTCACAGTGGTTTTGTTTGGTAAGGAATAAGAAAGAATTTCCAGAACAGGATGAAGTTTTGATTTGAAATTTTGGTTTGAAACTTTATCTTAAAACTGAATCTGCTCCATTTCTGATGCTAGGATAAAAAAGAAGTCTTGTAGCAAAGGTTATTTTTGGTTAGGATTCTTAAACTTTCATAACATTTTTTATGTAATTTTTCTGTCTATAAATTCTGTATTTTCAGCAATGTGCAATGAAAATGTAGTCTGTTTGTTCATTGCTTGTGAGGTGATAGTGGGAGTGAAAAATAATGGATTTGAAAGTACTTCTGCATTAACCAGTCAAAATGTGAAAGAAATTGGATTCAGACCTAATGTGTTCTCTGATTTCTTAATAGTCACTTTTTGGATGTAAACGAGACTTAGGCTACACATTCTAGTATTCATTAATTTGTGTTATTGCAGAAATAAAGACGAAGCTCCGCACAGGGTGTCGCTAGTCTGAGGTGGATATTTTACAGCTAGTTGCTTGCGGTTTTGGCTTTTATTTAGCTGTAAATTAAAGTGGACATCTTACAGTGACGGATCATCCTGTTTCACTAGGAATACATTAGTGCCACGCAGAAATGGGTGACTGAGAACATGAGATTTGTAAAATTGCTCTACAAATTGGGATTAGTTTCATGACATGCCAGATTATCCTGTTTTTTGTTCAGTGGACAGTAAACACTATGCTTACTCTTTAATTCTAGTGATGAAGACAGGTGAGAGTGGGATGACTGTATTTAGGCTTCTGACCAAAGAAAATCGATGGGCCTGGGTACAGGCAAACGCACGTCTTGTCTACAAAAATGGAAGACCAGATTACATCATTGCCACGCAAAGAGCTCTTACGTAAGTCATCACATAAAGCAGTATAGTTCAAAGATGGAAAACTTTTGAGCTTGTTTATGTTAAGAAAGGAATTCTGTGGTTTTAAATAACTCCTGAACTCCAAAAAGAAAGCCCCTTTGAATTTGCTAATAAATATTGACAAGGATTCTGATATTCCAGTATTAGGTGGCATAGTCCTTTATGTGTAAAACTTCAGACATTTTGTTGTCATATAAAGAATAAGAGCAGCAGTATGAACACCAAGTTATTCCATCCAACCTATGTTTAATTCAGTATCCCTGTTAGCAAAAATTATGACATCCAACTACAGTTGTGTAGAAGAAACAACAAATAGCATAAGAAATTACATCCATTATGGTGCTGAACTATATTCTAAATAATGTGGAATTCAGCAGTGTTACAGGGTTTAAATAATTTTTGCTAATCAGTCTGTGAAATGGAGAGGGATACTTCAGTATTGAAGTATTGTTTTACTTGCTATGCCAAGAAAAACATAATGCATGGAGCAAACCCTACTTATTTTCATTTCAGCTCATAATGCACAGAAAGTGGTGTATACTGTCTAGATTTAGTTACAAATATAATATGTAAAGGAGGTATTACCGTCATAAGCTCCTTAGTTCATAATCTGCCTCTTGGTTTAACTCAGCCAAGTTGAGCTGGAATTTGAAAAATGCCTACAGGCAGCATAGTTCATTTTTGTATTAATTCCTGGGGCCAAAAAAACTTGCAGTAACTGTTAGCACTGCAGTATTATGTTATGTATCTGATTTGTTTCCAGAGACGAAGAAGGGGCAGAACATCTACGAAAGCGTAACTTGAAGTTGCCCTTCATGTTTGCCACTGGAGAGGCTGTGTTA